>NW_015653463.1:274004-291627 GCF_001515625.1 Sinocyclocheilus rhinocerous | reverse complement strand
AAATTTGTAGTGAGATAAATATATTCGTCTCAGTTCAAGCAGCATGTGAATCAATGATATTTTCCTCTTTAATATTTGCAGCACGAAATAAACATGAATAAATATTTGAATGCATGTTTTAAAAATCAGAACAATTGAATACAAACGAATGTTTCATGAAATCGATCAATTAGAATTTCAAAAGACGTCAATAAGCCTACCTTTTATTGCTGTTTTTTATGTTAAATGTGAAGAATGACAGGTCGGATGCCAAAGACTTTTTATTTTATTTTATTTTATTTTATTTGGCGGAGTATAGGTGGAATACTCACATTAACTTCACGCAATAGGCCTATAACCTGATTTTATTATTGTAATTTTGACTTTATTCTTAAAATATTATGACGTTAATCTTATTTTTCAACATGGTACTAAAATGCCGCGGTAGGCTATTTGTACTGCATGCAAACACAATCTTGGCACAGAAACCCAAAAAACTAAAACAAACAAACAATAAATAAATAAATAAAATACTAAGGAGCTATTTGAATTATTTATTAATGAACTAGTATTTTCTGAGTCAGTGTCACAAGATGAAGTTGACGCTCTTCATCATTGTGAAGCGCTCCTGCTCAAGACCAAGACGACAGAAAGTGCATGCTGTTTGTTTTCCTTAATTATTTTATATTATGAGCAAAAATCACGGCATATGTTAAGTTTCCGATCTCAAGAAAAAAATGCAAGTGATCGGGCTGGCGCCTCCATGTCCTGCAGAGCGCGCATCAGAAAAAAAAAATAACAACTTGAATTTAACAAACATAAAATGTTTCAAACATATTTCTAAATTAACTTAATAAAGAAATGAAAAGAAATATAACCACTTTGCCATTGAAAACCAAAGCTGGACTAGCTTTGCTGCAACAGCAGCTGTGTAAAGGGGAAGAAAGAGAGAGAGAGAGAGAGAAAAGACACGGGCTCGGGTCAGACTCAGGCCGAGAATATTCTGATAAGCTGACACCGGGCCCGTGCAGGGCTCTATTCATTCCCTCGTTTCAATTAAAGGTTCCCCCTCGGCTCGGCGGGCCCACAATACACCCTGGCCCCTATGCACCTGCATACCCTGCATACAAGACGCTACGCCCCTGTCATTAGTGCAATAAATAAATAAATACATCAAATCTGTGAAGTGCTTATAGATTATTAAGTGTTTTAACTTTTATACCCCAATAAACCATATTTGTTAGGCTGCCAGACATGATTAAATATATTGCTGTCCATTTCAAATGGAGACTCCCAATAAAATGGAGTCTCTTTATAGTGTAATATATAAACGCTTATTTAGTGGTGTGGATAGTAAATCAAACAGTTATGAGCAAGCGAAGCCTGTGTAAGTAATCAAACAGATGGCATATTCTCGTATAACCAGACACCAGCTCAGAATCAGCTGAGGCCCAAAAAAGTATTCAATTAAATTTATTTACTTCTTCTTCTAAGTTGTCTTAATTATTATGCCAATTTGTGTAATCTGTGTAGTATTTTTGCATTGTATTACCACTGTATATTAAAATTTGTGCAAAAATATTACATGATTAAGTTTTCTTGGTTTTAGTTTTAGTCCTACAAAACTTGTGCACGTTAGAATTGAAACACATCACAGGTTAATAGGCCACACAGAAATAATTGATCAAAAAAAATTAAAAAGGTCCTTTAGATAAATGCTTTACATAAAGTTTTGCACTTAAAATGATCTTCACATTCATTTGAAATTGTCCTATGACATCCCATGATATGCAATTCATTCAGATCCCTAAAACAAACAAGCTTTGGAAACGCACTTAAATGTTAATGTTAAATGGGGACTTTTAATATCCAGCGATATCGTCGACTTGATTGCACAGATACTATTTAAACTGAACTGAGCTGGACGATGATGACACTGAATCAATGATGAACTGCCTTTAACTGAAAATTTAGTGTTTTGTATTTTTACTCTATTTTCCTATTTAATACCGTAAAGCTGCTTTGACAACAATCTGTATTGTTAAAAGCGCTATATAAAGTCTTAAAGTATAAAGTCTTATTTCATCTCATCTTTGTTCACCATCACAGGTTAAGGATTACAGTGGGAACTGTATGAACGGCTCATCTGTGGATTGTTCAAAGTCAAACAGTACATAAACAGCATCTTTCATGAATCAGTAGTGGGCTGAGTGAGAGCCGATGAGATGCAGACATTAGATGAGAGATGCTGTCATTAGTCTTTGTTTGGTGAGTAGCTATTTATTGTGTTTGTGAAGTGCTCTTCACTTTGATTATAGGAAACGGAAATCTGTAAATCACGTAATAGTGAGCAATCAGTGCTGTAGTGTTTTACTCTGCCTTTACACATACAGTTTCAGCCCACAAACCAAAGATCACTAAATCAAAATCTATGTGTACAAAATGAGCATTCTATTGAAATGTTCTATTCTAATTCTATTTTATCTATTGTTTTCTTTTTTATTCAAAAAACACTCGATCCTCTAACACTTGCACTCTCTATTCTATTTCTATTCTTTTGACTTGTTTTATTATTATTTAAAAAAAGACCCTCTAACACTAGCGTTCCCTGTTCTATTTCTATTCTATCGACTTGTTTTCTGTTTATTTACTGTATTATATATATATTTTTTAACTTGCTACGTGTACTGCGTTAGGCTAACTGAGACTTGTCACAGCACTTACATATTATTGCTCTTTTGTAAGTCACTTTGGATAAAAGAGTCTGCTAAATGACTAAATGTACAGGAATCGATTTGTCTGACAGTCTGTTAGGCTATAGTTTTAAAAAACAACAACAACACACTGATATTAAACAACAGTCAGTTGTAACATTAAAAAAATCTAAAGCATTACTATTTGTAAACCTCTTTACGAGAATTCATTTGGTATTTGACAGCCGTGTGGTTTAGTGTGAAGCAATGTTTGTCATGTGCTTCACAAGAGGATGCTGTAAGAGAAGGATTTCTCCTCTCAAACATAAAAGGAGAACGGCCACTCGAAGTATTTTTGTTGTTGCTATGGAAGCAAACAGGTATGACTCACTGTTTGCCCTGGTGAACTTCATCTGTTAAAGCAGACGCACTCTATACATCACAAAACACACAAGCAGTGTGCTTCTTATTGACACTTTCCCTCTTTTTGACATTCAATTCATATTCAAATTAACTTTATGTTGTTGTAACAGACATCTCAAGTTTACAGACAACACAAAGTCTAACACAATGTAATGATTTTGTATTTTCAGATTTGAAATTACAGCCAGCCAACACGTTCTTACATACAACTGTGACGCATACAGTATGTGGCAATGTGACACAGGCAGGTGTTATACTGTTTTCAGATTTGTGAGGTAAACAGAGATTTTATTTGGATGTGAAAAGGTCAAATTAGACACTCAGGGCACAATGGGCCTCCCAGAATTGGAGCAGAAGGCCCTCAGTGGCATGTTATTGCTATTATTGTTTTTTTATTTAATACTTAGGCCACGTACACAATGTAAAGTTTCAAGTGTAACAATTGCATTTCAATACAGGAGTGAATCTCCTAAATTATCGACCAAAGACCATTTTAACTAAACAGAGCCATTGTGTTTTGTTTGTTTCGAAATCCATGATAGGTTTTCTATGGCCTTACAAAGAAAGGAGGGTAAAAATAAATTCAAAAATAGAGAGAGATTGATTACCTTGGTTGGAAGAGAGAAAGATGTCAAATTTGCTGTCACCTTTATTGTAATTTGTGCTGTTATTATTCAATAATTCTCACAGTTAGATGTACATTTCAGATATAATTGCTATTTATTAATTCCTATATTATTTACATTACAAAAATTGTATTTAATAACGTAATCCATTACATTACACATTTTAGGTATAATCACTAACTTTTGGGGATGTGTGAGTTAACAAATTAATTTGACAAACCAATGAACAATTAATTAAATCATTAAAATGATTTTAAAATAACAATTAAAATAAAACACTTACTAAAAAGATTAAATAATTTATTTACTTGCATATCACATCAGCGAACCGTGAACATGCAAATGTTGCTGAATTATTAACTTATTACCATAAAATCTCAGGGGGTATTTCAATTCAAGTAACTATATGAGGTGAACAAGGTTCAGATGACAAAAATGTTGGGAATCCCTGCATTACACGTAAATAAGAAATAACATGAATTTGCGCACTTTAATGTGTTTGAAAGACAAAAACCTTCCAAAAGACATAGTAATACATGGTTAAATAACCACTGAGTTATAATTCAGATAGTTACCGTCTTCCGCCATTTTGGAGAGTATCCACTGAATGTAATCAACGTAATTAGCATTGTTTACGTTCAGTAGAAAGCACGCGCATGCTGAATGTAAATAACGCACATTATGTTGTTTACGTTCAGTGGATACTCTCCAAAACGGAGGAAGACGGTAACTCGGGGAGAAGAATGGTTGAATAAATTATGTTATTATTGTTTTCTTTGCGCACAAAAAGTATTCTCGTAGCTTCGTAAAATTACGATCACATGGACTGTTTTACGATGTCCTACGTTTCTGGACCTGGGAACATCTCAGTTGCATTGCTGTCGACTGATGGTCAGAGAGCTCTCAGATTTCATCAGAAATATCTTAATTTATATTCCGAAGATGGATGAAGGTCTTACGGGTTTGGAACGACATGAGGGTGAGTAATTAATGACAGAATTTTCATTTTTGGGTGAACTATCCCTTTAAGATTTGTCTTTTTTTCCAGGTACGGATTTCAGCATTGAAAGTCTTCCTCTTCTGCGTCACAAGCAGCACCAGTGGGCGTTGTTTCATGAGGAGTCACCCAAGAATAACTACAAGCTTTTTCACCTGTTCAACCACACGGCGGCTCTCACCTGCCCCTCACCACGCAGCAGCAGCAGCAGCAGCAGCACCTGGAGGGCCACAAACACACCTACTGCCTCTGTCCTACAAAAACCAGCTGAGGAGGACTCTGGCGTCGGTGGCGTACGTCCAGTCGGACTGTGACCCGCCGTCTGACAGAGATGTTTACGTTCAAGGGCTGATGCAGCACATTCAGGTTTACTCATACGGACAGTGTCTTCATAATAAAGACCTGCCGCCCCATCTGAGACTCCACTGCGATGGACGATCACGATTTCTACCAGATCCTCTCCCAGTACAAGTTCATCCTGGCCTTTGAGAACGCCGTCTGTGATGACTATATCACTGAGAAACTGTGGAGGCCGCTCAAAGTAGGCGTTACGGAGCTCCTACGGCGGTAAAGTTAGTTTGACGTTTGACATTCATTAGACATTCATTTTTTTTTTGCCAATTAAACTCTTTGCAGCTGTTATGTTTTGAGCCCAAACTAACTCAGATAGATATAAATATATGCCCTTTACGTTGCACAAGGCTTAATTTCTAGGAAATTTTTTTTTTAAAAATTAACAATTTTAATTAATTAAACAATTTAACTACGTGACATTATAATATAAAACCAATACTAAAATGTTCGGGAAAACATCCCTGTTATTGCACAAAGCTCCGTTTTTGGAATTACCAGTTTATGTGTTTTATAATAATTTTACAACTTTTAATGTATGCAATAATATAATTTCATTAAATGACAACACCATGTGATCTAAAGGTATCAAACCAACTGTAAAATATTCAGAATATTATTCCCTATAATGCACAAGGCTTGGTTTTTCAGATTATGCCTTCATTGTTTTTATATACAGTATTGAATCCATATTTTTTTTTATGTTTTATATACTGTACCCACTTTAATTAAACTCTGACACCGTTTGAGATAAAGGTATCGAACAAACTGTAAAAAACAATAAATATGATTCCCTATAATGCACAAGGCTTGGTTTTTCAGATTATGCCTTTATTGTTTTTATATACAGTACTGAAACCATATTTTTCAAATGTTTAATATACTGTACCAACTTATTAAGAGAACAAAGCTGTATAGTTTATGTGCATAGGGCACATCATTTGTTCTTGGAAACAGTCATGTACCAGATGTCTTTATCAAAACTGACTTAGTAGTCTTGTTACAGGAACAGTAACCTTGGACACACTCTGCAATGTCAACAAGATCTTCTAAAACTTTAATGGAGACCAATGTGCAATGAGTTTTTGTCTCAGGAGACAAATATGAGAAGCAGAAGACTCAAGCAGAAGACACACACAGACACACACAGACACACACGCACACACAGTGTAGCCTCTATTAGGGATTTACATTAAAACAACAGCAACAACATATTGTGTGAATTAGGTAATTTTTTATTGACGTGAAATTGTAGCAAAAATGTCACTGCTCTAAACGACAGTTGACATTGAACATGAATAAATACATAAAGAAGTACAACACAAAATAAAAACAAAAAATAGATGTGATGAAGACTAAATTCCAGTGAAATATCTTCACAATACCCTATGATGTCTTTAAGAACATAATATATAAGGAATAATATTTAGAGATTTTTACAGTTGGTTTGATAGCTTTATCTGAAATAGTGTCAGTTTAATTAATTTAAGTTGGTACAGTATATTAAACATTTGAAAGATATGGATTCAATACTGTATATAAAAACAATGAAGGCATAATCTGAAAAACCAAGCCTTGTGCATTATAGGGAATAATATTCTGAATATTTTACAGTTGGTTTGATACCTTTAGATCAAATGGTGTTTTCGTTTAATGAAATTATATTATTGCATACATTAAAAGTTGTAAAATTATTATAAAACACATAAACTGGTAATTCCAAAAACGGAGCTTTGTGCAATAACAGGGATGTTTTTCCAAACATTTTAGTATTGGTTTTATATTATAATGTCACGTAGTTAAATTGTTTAATTAATTTAAATTGTAAATTTTTTTACATTATTTTCCTAGAAATTAAGCCTTGTGCAACGTAAAGGGCATATATTTATATCTATCTGAGTTAGTTTGGGCTCAAAACATAACAGCTGCAAAGAGTTTAATTGGCAAAAAAAATGAATGTCTAATGAATGTCAAACGTCAAACTAACTTTACCGCCGTGGAGCACACCTAACGTACGCATGTGGTTGCCAGATAACAGGAGCGCAGTCAATCCCAATGAGCCGCCGAAGAAGCTCGCTCAGTGTTTAAACAGATTGGACAAGAATGACTGGGAATATCTGAAATATTTGGAGTGGAAGCAGAAGCGGGATATATCTAACGTGAATCTGGTGACAGAGCTGAACACGTGGGGTGTTCAGGATATGGTCAAGATAACTTCATTAATGCCTTCGAGTGCATGGTGTGCAACAGAGTCTGGAAGAATATCCACCGGCAGGAAAAGGTAAAGAAATGATCATTTTGAGAGGATTTCACTAGACTTCCCATTCTCTGTTTTTACTCTTATAGATTAGGGAACAGGGTTTGGAACGACATGAGGGTGAGTAATTAATGAGAGAATTTTCATTTTTGGGTGAACTAACCCTTTAATATGTGCTTTATATCCAGTGTTGGGAAGGTTACTTTGGAAAAGTAATAGGTTACAGATTACAAGTTGCCCTGTTTAAAATGGAATAAGTAGCTATTAAGTAATAAGTAACTATTTCAATTACTTTATTAATGTAACTGATTACATTCCATTACTTTTTGATTACTTTTCTAAATTTCTCATTTTTCAACTGTTAATCATTTTCAAATATTTAAAGCAGGCAGGGTTAACCTGACAGTAGTGCTCAACACTGACTGTCAGACTTTCAGAATCCTTCTTCACTTGAATTAATATTATAATAATGTCATTTTAAAGCACAGCCAACACAAAATCAGACTTACTAGAGATCATTCTAAGGTTAAATATAGATTTAAAATCACAACAAGATATAGTTTAATAGCTATGATGCTGTTTTTGAAATCAAATCTTTGCATAGATATGACAGGAAACACTGGCATCAAACAGTTCATCTCAAAAAATAAAGCCTATACATAAACCCAAATAGGAAATAAAACAGGATAAGCATGTGTCCTATTCTGTGTCCTAAACTCCTGCAACATTGGTGTCTCATATTTCAGAGCAGTCAATGCAATTTAGGAAAGAAATCAAATCTGTATGTATGTATTCAAATGTAACCCCCTTTGTAGTCATTAACATTTTCATAAGTAACTGTAATTTAATTACACATTTTTCTCAGCTAACTGATTACAATAAAAAAAAATTGTAATTGAATTACGTAGTTCCATTACATGTAACTAGTTACTCCCCAATGCTGTTTATAAGTACTAATAAACAGCCAATATGCTAGTAATATGCATACTAATACGCAACTAGTTAATAGTGTTCCCAAATTACCGATATTGTTAACTGCTTCTCTTTTACTCGGTCTGTGACAGAAACTGCCGTCTAAAGTCTGGCGAGCTGAAGAAAAGCCATCTTACATGCCCGCCTCCAGAGCTGTTTGAGTTTGCCGTGAGAACCAGCTCGTTTCTACGGCAGATATGGAGAGCCAGTTATGAGCAGTCCAGAAGAGAAGCCCGAGCACTGGGATTCACAGGAACACAAACTTTACCGTAACACAGTTCTGGAGAGAAGTGTTTACTGACTGAAGGAAACGGATAACTGAAATGCAGTTATTATGTTGGATGTATGTGGATGGTAAACCTGTGGGCTGCATTTCAAGAGGAAAAACAACATCAAGGTGATGTGTTATTCATAGGGCTATTTTCATGTTATGTGGAAAGTTATGTCATACATTGCATTATATTTAACGTACATAATCTTTATGTGGATGTGACATTTTCTCTTAAACAGTGCAATGCTCAGGATATGCATTAACATGTGTTTTTATAGTAGGCCTATATAACCTAATATCTAGTCTTAATATTCTATGCAAAAGGCCGTTAACACTTGACAATAAGGTCCCATTAGTTTAATGTTAGTTAATGCATTAACAAGGATGATTACATTTGTTACTGTTTTTTTTTTGTAAGTTGTGTACATTTTGGGACTGATGTATGAAAGAGACTTGTTCCCCATATCCCATATCATTATATGGAATGCTAAAACTTAATAAAAAAAAATAAAAAAATCTTTGTTAAAGGGGTCATATGATGTTGCTAAAAAGAACATTATTTTGTGTATTTGGTGTAATGAAATGTGTTTATGCGGTTTAAGGTTAAAATATAAAGAATATCTCTTTGGATTTGAGACTTTAGTCTTTGCAACTTTAAAAAGTTTTGATCTTCTTTATGCACCAAGAGCTTGTAACAGTCCAAAGAGAAAGGAAAAATTGAAATCGCATCATATGACCCCTTTAACATTTCATCACTTTGGAATTATAAGGTTCTATTTGCATTCTGAGCAGTTTTGAGATATTGAGCTTCAAAGCTTTTGCATTTCATATAATGATATGGGATATGGGAAACAAGTCTCTTTCATACATCAGTCCCAAAATGTACACAACTTACAAAAAAAAAAAAACCCACATAATGTAAATAAGTTGTCACAGAATAAGAATATGTGAATAACTCAATTTTGACTAAATGAGCCTTATGTGACAATTTGTTAATATAAACAAAAAAACAACTGTTCGTTGAATAGTATTAAATAATATTAACATATACAGTTTTTGTTCATGTTAATTAATAAAGTTAACTAATGTTAAAAAAATTGAATTTATTTTAAAGTGTTTTAAAGACGAAAAAGGTATACAGTAGGGGGGTTTTAAAGCAGGATTGGACACCCTTCTCATTTCTTACTTTAAACACACTGAAATGCACTTTTGGCACTTTATGGTTGTTTTTATGCCATTTATGTTAAGTAAACTATAATTATTAATAAAGAAGTAGGATTTGTAATTTTTTTTATTACCAGTTCATAAGAGGCAATCACTTTTTCCACACAGATTGTTGTATAACTCTCTGTAATAAAAACATATAAAATGTTTCTTCCCCCACCCCACTCCCCCTGCAATTCAGTGCTATTTTCTGCAAAAATACAGAAAACCCAACAGAAGCAAACATTAAACATCATTTTTAATATTTGTTTCCTAAGCAGTTTCTTTGCGTTCAAATGTGAATATGGCAGATGGTCTTTCATCCTCTTGTAGTCAGTGTTCAGTACTCAAGGCAGCAGACGTTGCCTAATAAACATGAAATAAATGACAATTTTACACCTTGTAGTATGGATGTAATTCATAGGACCCTTACATGAAATGTCTTTCAAATGAAATCCCCTCTTTTATTGCTGTTTTCTTCTGCGTAGTGCTTCCTCTTCACCCATCTCAACACTAGATGGAGACACAAACATACAATCTATGTACATATGTGCCATGTTTTCTGTATTTTGTCTCTGTATGTAGATATATAGCAATATATAAGCGAGCGATGTTGATGATATTCTATTTTTCTATCAGCAGTAGTGCTGCTTGAAAATTATATATTTTTATGTCTCCATGTTCATGTTACTGCAGAGAGACTACCTTTTTGATAGGCTGTCAAAACAGAATAGGATCTGGCTCTACTGTATAATGTAACTGTGTAAAAAATTACACTTGAAGCTTATTGAATGTGAACTTAAATGTAATTAATTATGTAAAGTTTACAAAGAATTATACAGAGGTTAAATTTCAGCCAGTATCTACCACACATTTAATCAATTTTGATAGAAAGTTGATTAGTATAGTTATAAATTATAGTAGGTTACAAAAGTACTTATGAATTACATAGATGATTTACATAGTCTTCTAATATTTTAGTCTAACATTTTAGACTAAAATATTCTAGATACCCAAAAGCTACTGGAATTGCAAACATTTTTCAAGTACAAGTGAGTACTTGTTATATCTACAGAGCTGAACAATGCAGACAGTATGAATCATCACATACTTTTCTTTGTTTGGTCCAGAAATCATCATTCAGGAACTACGAGTTTTAACTGTTGGCGAGTTTTTAGATGTAATTCAGTTATGAAGTTCTGATGGGTAGATATCCAGCTTGAAGGAATGTTAAACTGATGCAAAGATTACCAAAGATTAGATGGTGGGAATCGGAAGCAAAATCAGCAGAGCAGCGATGGAAAAGGAAACATGAGATGTTGAGGTGGGATTGGATCATCAATCTGGATGTTGAAATGGTCAAGTAGAATGAATGGAGTGCTGTTTTCTGTTTTCTGTGATGAGTGCCATATAAATCCAGACACATGATGACCTGAAGCAATTCCAATTAAACATACTGAATTAAAGATTAAATTTTGAAGTAGAAAAATATGCACCCCCAGCATAGATGGTCACCGTTTTTTAAAAACTTTTTTTTTTGGACTGCTGGTGGTGCCACTAAGAACATAAAACATAAAATAAGATATTTTGAAGAATATGGGTAACCAATTGATCCATCAACTGTTTGGTTACCAGCCTTGCTAAAATGAACCATGGTTTTATTATATTAAAAGTGTAGTAATTATTTTTGTAGTTACCATACACTTTTTGTAGTTACCATTGTTTAACTATAGTTACCATGGTACATTTCGTCTGGCCTCACAGAAATATAGAGCTGAGTGTCACCAGTGTAACAGTTAAAACTGACTCCATTTTTCTTAATGGTATCACACAGTGTGAAAAGCAACGGTCCTAGAACTGAGCCTTGCAGTACTCCATACCAAACTTGTAAACGATATGACACCTCTTAACTTATTGTTACAAGCTGATAATGGGAAGTACGATTTGAACCATGCCAAATGCAATTCCACAATGCAAATGTAATTTTCGAGCCTATCCAAGAGAATGT
The DNA here is from genome assembly GCF_001515625.1 of Sinocyclocheilus rhinocerous. NCBI lineage: Eukaryota > Metazoa > Chordata > Actinopteri > Cypriniformes > Cyprinidae > Sinocyclocheilus > Sinocyclocheilus rhinocerous. The sequence goes on along the minus strand of NW_015653463.1, from coordinate 279,847 downwards.
TGTGGTTAATAGTATTAAAGGCAGCACTAAGGTCCAATAACTCTAATGGAAAGATGCAACCATGATCAGATGATAAGAGCAAGTCATAAAATAGCAGAGACGTCCATAAAAGTGGGTAAAGAATAATAAAAAAGAGGTTTTCCTGGCAATGGAAGGGCTCTTGAGAAGGGATAAAAAAATAAGAGACCAAAAGATCACTGTCACCAAAAGAGAAAATACAACAGTAATGTCTATAATTTAGGGAATTGTAGGTCAGAAGGAGTCTTCATTAGACCTTCAAAGCTGTTCTTCCTCAGTGGACACTCTAAACTTCACTACTTTGTCCAGCAGGCTGGCCCTCCAGCACAGATGCTCTAAGTACATGCTACTGATGATAAGTGGTTGTGAGAGAAACAGGCCTGTTTAACCACTGTTATTACAAAGACACACTGTTTTTTTTTCATTTGAAAAAAGAAGGTATATTGATTTAATTTGTGTGATGATGATTAATGTCCCTGACAATCTCTATAGTCCCATTTAGACAATTGTTAGCAACCACCTTTTTCAAGACACATAAAAGCTTAAAAAAAAAAAGTAGAAGTATTTAGTAAAAAGTAGAGTATTACTAATGTATTTTATGTCATGGAATAAAACATGAAAATATCTTGAGCTTGTGTTAACCATAGACCATCTTTCTGGCATTTAACCAAAAACTCAATCAGAAAACCCACTGACCGGATGTGCTAAAATGCTAACTCATTTCCAGGTTTTAGGACTCATTGCTGCACCCTCTATAGCAGGGGTGTCCAATCCTGCTCCTGGAGAGCCAACATCCACACTTTAAAAAATTCTGTAAAATTTATGGTAAAAAAACTGTCAGCTGTGGTTGCCAGAATTTTACAGTACAAAATACAGTAGCAACATTTTAGGTTTTACGGATTTGACTTCAATTTACATTTAAAAACTGTACTTCATTAACTGATATAATGTTAATATACCAGCCTTTTGAAGTACTGAAATCTGTTTAGTACATCTGTAAATACACTGATAACCACCAAAAGCAGGTGGTAATGAGAAAGTCACATGATGAACCAAAGCTCATCACAAGCAACCACTGTAACTCTAAAATAAATGGTCTAAAGTAAAAAGAGGCTGGTTCCTCCAAGCTCATCAAGACCTTGGTCTTGTGCTCAACAAGTCACCCATTCTGTACCTTACATCAGGGGTTTTCAAACTGGGGTCCGTGACGCAAAGCCAGGGAGTCCGCAAAATAATTTGCTATAGGCCTACCGTATTTTCCGGACTGCAACTTGCATTTTTTATCTTCTGAAACGTGCTAGGATTTATATTCCAAAGTGACATATAATGCATTAATGCCAAATAAGCAAAGCTTAAACACTTAGAAGCAGGCACTTCAAGGTTTATATAGCTAAATACATTTCTCATGTCTGTTTGACAAGTAGACAGTATCGCAGAGTTTTTCTTCATTGTAGGAAGTGGTTCACATAGACCAAGACGGCAAGCGCATTTTGTTTGTTTTCTTTATTTTACAAAAACACAACGTTTCACTGTCATTTTGAAGGTACACAAATAAAAATAGACCGTTTTGAATGATGTCTTGCTCTTATCTGACGGATATCACATTTTTCCGCTGATATAAGGAATCCAAAGTGTTCGCGCTGGCGCCTCCCACACGCACACAACAAATCAGTTCTAGCATTGCAACTTGACATCTTGACAGGGGGTGGCCAGGGGTGGCCGTGGCCACCACTGACGAAAGCTTGGCCACCCCACTCAAAACTGCAGTTTTTGTCCCTTTTTTATTGACAAGAAAATGAAGAAATGCATTTATTAAAGGGGTCATATGATGTTACTAAAAAGAACATTATTTGGTGTATTTGGTGTAATGAAATGTGTTTATGTGGTTTAAGGTTAAAAAAACACAATATTTTCCACATACTGTACATTATTGTTTCTCCTCTATGCCCCGCCTTTCTGAAACGCGTCGATTTGTGAAAAGCGAGGTGTGCTCTGATTGGCCAGCTATCCAGTGCGTTGTGATTGGCAAAAAGCGAGGTGTGCTGTGATTGGCCAGCTATCCAGTGCGTTGTGATTGGCCGAATACCTCAAGCGTGTGACGGAAATGTTACGCCCCTTACCATATTGTGATGCCGTGTCTGCGACGGCAAACAACAAGTGCTACTCTACACTGCTCAAAACTCGCGTTTGAATCATCAGTGGCAAATCCTTTAAATGAAAACGTACTTACGTGAGTCAGAACTGCTGGCATTTTAGTCTAACGTTACTCTCCCAGGATCAGTAAACAGTCCTCCATAAAATGTGCTGCACACATCTGAATATTTGGGTTGAACTGTTCTGGAACAGTGTTGTAAATACAACTTAACCACTGATTATTAGTCGTGTCCTCTTTTGGAAGGCCAAACAAAGTAGTTTTGCTTTCACAACAAAACACACAGAGTCCCCACAACATGGCCGCAGCGGCAACAGCGAGAATAAAAGTTATGCCTTCTTTCTTTGCTTGAACATTTGGGCGGCGTTATGCAAATCTTCCCACATCATGACGTAGACATGTGGGGGCGTGTTAGAACGAGCCGTTTTAGGTAGGCGTGGTTGACTCTTAACTTTTATAAAGAATATCTCTTTGGATTTGAGACTTTAGTCTTTGCAACTTTACAGATCTTCTTTATGCACCAAGAGCTTGTAAAACTCCAAAGAGAAAGGAAAAATTTAAATCCCATCATATGACCCCTTTAAGATGCGGAACTGCCATATCTCTTTATGACCACATCAAACGGGAGAATTTTCATAGGCGCACTTCAGCTTCACCTCAGCGTCAAGCGCGAGTCAAACGAGCGCGAAAAGCTACAGCAGCCAAATGAGCCTCAGTAGAACAACTGTGAACTGCGGTCTGATGAGATGTTGTTAGACTATATGTCAGTAAAACACACTTTCCTGTCCCATCAGCCGTTTTACTGTGTGCTCACGGCGCACACTCTTCAACGGAATGCAAATATGTGGCGCACGCTCTATATCACTTCATCATAAATATATGCTGCATGATATGTATTTTTTATTTGTAATTGAATGCACAAATAAATGTGAGCACAGTGCACTTATGCTAGAAAATATGCGAAAATTAAACCATTTAAATGCATAAAATAACTCATTTTATATTCTGGCATTTATGTCTACTGTTGACTTCCGGCCTTTTTCACATTTTTATCACTATCTGCATGCCTCATCCATGAGTATGCAATGTTGGAGAGCAAGCATTTGGGAGTTTTGAGAAGTTGAATGAGCAATAAAGTTATAGTGAGCCCCTTTATTAAAATAGACTGGTTGCTGGCCCCTCCCTGGCCACCCCTATAAAAACATCCTGGCTCCGCCACTGATCTCAGCCTCATCATCAGCAAACTAAATGAGACAACTAAACCTACAATACTCATGGAAACGATTCATGCCGAATGAGAGGTTTGTGAGCCCACTATGTGGTTAAGTTTCAGTAAGTAACATCATTTACATCAGTTTGTTATGGACATAGCCATAGGCACCGATTTATGTTTCTGCCGGTGGGTGCAAAAAACGAGCATTTAATTTTTTTTATAAAACACATTTTCACCAGTTTACACAAGTAAATGATAACCCGGGCTAAGTTATCATACACATACGCAACAAAAATGCTTAACATATTTAAACATTCTCATTACTCAGTACTTCATATCATGGGTGTTAGTTTTTTCTAGAGTAGGCTATACTCAGTTCGATGGTGCATTTGATGAATTCACTACACAAAATTTATCTTGCGAAGTGAAATGCATGCAATTACCAACCAAATCAGGGCCGTGCACAGACATTTTGAGGGGCAGTGGCCCAAACCAAAAAAGGGGCACTATAGGGGGGTGGGTGCTTGTAAATACAAATTATCCAGTTGTTACAAATATACAATTAAAAGAGAAGACAGCACACTCTGTAATAATTTCAGAGTTTATCGTAGATGTTTTTTTATAAGAATGGGCTCTCCCTCACTCTCTGAACCTGCTTCTGTCTCATCTTCAATGGAAGTAGGCGAGAGTGGGGTAAGTTGACCAACCCCGTTTCTTGGCATCTGTACACTTTTACTGTCATGTGACCATGTATTTTGGAACCACCCATCATTTCTGCCAGACTGTGAAAAAAAGAAACACATGGGGGGAATGGAAGGCACCCATTTACTTTAAAAACTGTTTTTGGCTTGTCAAAGTAAAATTTTATGCATGCATGAGTTAGTGCACTCTCAGGGCTGGGTTGCGGCAGGAAGGCCATCTGGCGTAAAACGTGCCAAAGCGGTTGTACGGGTAAGTACGCTGTGGCGACCACTGATATAAGGGAGTTGTCCGAGGAAAATTAGAGCATAACAGATGTAATGGTTGTTACATCAAAGCAAATTTATCCAGGTCTAAAACTATTTATGATACATATAGGTGATTTTGCAACATATACCATGCAAATCATTTAGCTAAATATTAGCCTGAACTGTTAAGCAACAGTAGCTATTTTTTTCCAAAATGGCAGCTATGGGGCAAAGTGAGCCAAATGCTGTGGGGTAAACTGAGTCAGCATTTTAAATAATGCACTGTAGTTAAGTTAAATCTCTGAATTATAAACTGGTATTTTAATGTGATATATTACTGGTTTAGTTTATCATATATACATATTTTGTAGTTTATTTGATAGGGACAGTGTACAAGTGCACCAAATCCTTCTCTGATAAGAACCAGAAAATGCTTTTCATCACATTATAATCAGATATATCTTTCCACCTGTAGTCCCTAATGGCCAACAAACCCTCTGTTTAGTCTGTTTTAGGAAGGCTACAACTTTAGTGTTCAACATATTGTTTCAGAAATACAAACAATAAAATATTGACATTTAAACTTAATTTGGTTGGTTTTATGTTGTTAAAGTTAACCATGACATTCTGATCATTTAAAATGCTAGGAATACTTTCATTAGGATAGGATAGGATAGGATACATACTTTCATTGTACTTCTGCATCATTTTAACTTATCTTGAGGACCACATAAGTAAAAAATGGCTAATCTTACCCCACTCTCCCCTATAAGTATTAGACTTTTAATTTAATATTTTACAGCATAAATCTATATTATATACTAATAAACAACTCATTTAGAACATTTATATTATTTTTTAACTATTATAGGCCTACTATTAATATGGTTTTAATAAAATATGATGTGTTATAGATTACTAGTATCAAGACAAGTGATTATAATGGGAAATATACTTAATTACAAAAATTAAAGTGTGACAAACTGCTAAATATTCTATATTTAGCTGCTGGCTTGCTGGAGCGTTGTATTTATGTTTTCAGTGTTGAACTGCCTTTAGCAGCCTCCCTTCGCTCTTTCTCTCTGTCTCAGTCTTCTTTTTTGCGAAGGCATTTTTTTTTTTTGGTATACAAAGTGTGCCAACAACAGCGAATTTTGTGTTATTTATATTAGATCTGATCGGGTACAATAATTTGATTAGACATTCTAATTGCTGCGGAGCGGCGGGAAAACACGGAGCGGATTAGCGGTGTCAGCGGAGTCAGCGGAGCGGGAACAGACCGCTTTGAGCTGGGGTGATGGGGGGATCGGTGAAAGGGGCAACTCAGCCGATGAGGGCAAAGGGGCAGTGGCTATAGCCACCGGGCCACCCCCCTGCCCTTACCAAAAAGTAGTATACTTCAAGTTTATTTTAGTAAGTATACTTAAGTAAAGTTCAAGTATATTTTTAAGTATACTTTATGTAGTAAGTATACAAATATCAGTGTACTAGTAGTATACTTGTAAGTGTACTA
>NW_015653463.1:273104-273982 GCF_001515625.1 Sinocyclocheilus rhinocerous | reverse complement strand
CTAAGTATAAGTCAAGTATACTTAAATGACATTTTAAGTATATTTCTGAGAAGTACATAAAGCCCATTTCTGAGAAGTACATAAACAGTAGACTAAAATATACGTTCCTATTTTTAGTTTAAAAGAAGTATACTAATAGCACACTTGAATAAACTTCTTTTTCGTAAGGGTGTGCACGGCCCTGAACCAAATAACACGCACATTCTTTCTATGAGGGTTGCGCTTCACTAAATAAAATTATTTAATAAATAGCTGTTTACAGAAAGCACTTATTCGCGCGTATAGGCCTACACATGACAAAGTTTGAGTTACACGTAATATCTGAGGGAGCGCAGAGCCATGATCACTATATATATAATGGAGAGCAAACCCCGAGGATAAAGTTGTAAAAGCTGCAATCCATTTCTTATTGGTTAAAATGAACGAAGACGATCTACGGGGCATTCCTCCTACCCACAGAAACCCCCGTTTCAGCACTGGTTAGTTCTCACCACAGTTTTAAAAAAAATGCTAAAAAAGTGGGTGTGGTGCGGAGCGAATCGATGTACTATTAGTCCATTGCCGCATCACAAATTGTGACGTCAACACAATGCAGATTTTAAACCCGGAAGATGAAAATAGCGCAAAAAAGCTTCAAATTAACCAGTTTTCTCCAACAGTTAAAATTATCGGATGCTAATTAATACACAAACACCTCTGCTAAAATCTCTGAAAAAGTAGTCTGGGGTCTCATGACCCTTTAAAAGGGGTCATATGATGCAATTTAAATTTTTCCTTTCTCTTTGGAGTGTTACAAGCTCTTGGTGCATAAAGAAGATCTGTAAAGTTGCAAAGACTAAAGTCTCAAATCCAAAGAGATATTCTTTATAAAAGTTAAG
>NW_015653463.1:265839-272461 GCF_001515625.1 Sinocyclocheilus rhinocerous | reverse complement strand
CTCACGCTAGGCCGCTGTGTTTTTCGTTGTGAAAGCGAAACTACTTTGTTTGGCCTTCCAAAAGAGGACACGACTAGAAATCAGTGGTTAAGTTGTATTTACAACACTGTTCCAGAACACTTCGACCCAAATATTCAGATGTGTGCAGCACATTTTATGGAGGACTGTTTCCTGATCTCGGAAGAGTAGACTACAATGCCGGCTGTTCTGACTCAAAGACTGTAAGTATGTTTGCATATTTAAAGGATTTGCCACTGATGATTCAAACGCGAGTTTTGAGCAGTGTAGAGTAGCGCTTGTTGTTTGTCATTTCCTTGGAAAATCCTCTCTCCTGTAAGGGGTCCCTGGCCCCAAAAGGTTTGAAAACCCATGCCTTACATAGTGTCTCACTAGCTGCATGTAGAGGGTTAGGAGATGCTTAGGTACGCCAGTAGCAGTCATCAGTCTTCTGATCTCTGACTGAAGTGTTACATTAGTCTGTTTATTGAGGCTATAATCTTCCTTCTGCTGAGTTGGTCTGGGCAGGCTATCATATGGATAGGACCATCTATTGCTTAATTGATCTAGCAACACTTCCTGAGGCTACAGTTTCCGTCAAAGGGTAAGGAAACATCACGTCTTTCTGCAGGAGCACTCATCAGTGAAGATTGTGTAGCCATTTAAATTTGCAACTCTCTCTGTGCGCTCTCTGGTGACAGTCGACCAGCATATATGCCAGTGTTGCCCAGTGTACCATGATCAGTGTACTCTCTCTCTCTCTCTTACACACACACACACACTCCTGTCTTCAGCGAGCAAGGGAAACGCCACTGACCACACATTTCTTCTCTTTATTTATATGTACAGTATTTTTGTTGCTGTGTTTTGGGTTGTGTTTTATTTATGTAAGATGTCCTTGAAATATTTAAATAATGTACTAATATTACGCTGGCATTCATTTATTTGATGCCTGACCCACTCACAGTTTCGTTTCCCTATAGTGAAGAAAAAAAGGCATCTGCTGCCTTAAGGGCTGTGGAAGGGGCTAGAGGTGATTCCACAAGTCATCTTTATGAATTGAACATCGATTGGCTTGGAGACCTGTTTTGAGGCCCCCAAACAAAAACTGCAAGTTTATTAGAACAGGTAGTGAAGTTGGCATAAGATAAAAGGACTACAAAAGCTATTCAATTTTGAAGCAGTGACAAAAAATTTTCTGACTGATTTGGTTTTCCTATATTTCCTATAGTTCAGTTGCTCATGGAGCTCTCTTAATGAGCTGATGATCTGAATCAGGTGTGTTAAATTAAGGCAGTGGTGTTTAATATAAAAATCTCTCTCTCTCACACACACACACACACACACACACACACACACACACTCCTGTCTTCAGCGAGCAAGGGAAACGCCACTGACCACACATTTCTTCTCTTTATTTATATGTACAGTATTTTTGTTGCTGTGTTTTGGGTTGTGTTTTATTTATGTAAGATGTCCTTGAAATATTTAAATAATGTACTAATATTACGCTGGCATTCATTTATTTGATGCCTGACCCACTCACAGTTTCGTTTCCCTATAGTGAAGAAAAAAAGGCATCTGCTGCCTTAAGGGCTGTGGAAGGGGCTAGAGGTGATTCCACAAGTCATCTTTATGAATTGAACATCGATTGGCTTGGAGACCTGTTTTGAGGCCCCCAAACAAAAACTGCAAGTTTATTAGAACAGGTAGTGAAGTTGGCATAAGATAAAAGGACTACAAAAGCTATTCAATTTTGAAGCAGTGACAAAAAATTTTCTGACTGATTTGGTTTTCCTATATTTCCTATAGTTCAGTTGCTCATGGAGCTCTCTTAATGAGCTGATGATCTGAATCAGGTGTGTTAAATTAAGGCAGTGGTGTTTAATATAAAAATATAAGGGTCATATGGTTACATTAGATGTGTATTTTCAGTCCTTGTCGCCACTGAAAACCATTGTTTTATATTACTAATTCTATTTTTTTTGTGATCATGCTGGTGCAGTTGCTCCACCAAAGTTGCTGACCAAAACACTGGTTGCACTGTCAGGGATGGGCAACTCTGCTCCTGCTCCTGCTCTCTGCTACTGTCCCACAGAGTTTAGCTCCAATCCCAAAACCTAAATTATTTCTCTGGATTGGTGCATTTAGATTCAGTTTGATCAATTCCTCTTTCATTCCTTTTTCATTAGTTTTATTTCAATGCCCATTTGAAATTAAGGACCATATTAGAATAATCTATATGACATATTTATATGCAGTTTAGTTTTTTCAATCTAAACACTTTTCACCACAGCAAAACCATCTAGGTCAGAAGATCCCAATCCAGGACCTTTGTAGAACTGTCCACTCATTGTCGCCCTATAGAGTACCTCATTTATCACAAGACTATTTTAGACTAGAAAAGAATATTTTATAAGAATATGGTTCACGTCAAAGATTGTTTTCAGCACCTATATTAGGAACACAATGTTCAGTCCATTCAAGTTCCAAGGGAGTTTTCCCAGCAATTCTGCAACAGCTGTGGCAATACAGCGGTGTGAAAGAGTTTCACTGGGCTCTGGAGGGTTACTCACTCTCCCCAGTTAAGAGCTCAGGACACCGGCGGGTGGAAATTTTAAGGGGGACGTTTCTCTGGGAATTTCTCTCTATTATAAAACGAAGTTGTGCGTTTCCACGGAGTTTAGAGATTGGGAAAGTTAAATCAGAGCATTTCCTAAGGATCAAGACATTTGTAAAGTGCCATGTTCATGAAGCTCTTCTCTTATGAACAGCATTTAATTCACTATAGCTCTTTCCACAATACCGATGGTTTCCTGAAAATGCATGTTTGTATTTTACAGTGTCTTGGCGCTGATGCACAGGGAATCTAACATAAAATCAAGAAATCTCCCTTTGTCTCTTTGAGGCCCAGTGAGCAGTCGCAGGTAACCACCCAGACAGCAAGCAGTGTCGGCTCAGATCCGGCCCACATCTGGCCCGCATGGATTTCACATGGGCCAGATGTGGGCCGGATCTGGGCCAAAACTATGTTGCTGTCTGGGAAAGTCTGTATTCTAAACAAACAAACAAACTGATGAGCCACAAACATTATCAGGAAGACTATTCCAGAGTTTAGGTACTTTGAATAGTTAAGAATTTTATGACCTTAAAAAATTAAATGAAAATGGATTGTAGCATAGAAGATTGGTTAATATAAATGAGTTAGGTCATTTAGGACTTCATAAGTGTGCAATATTTTAAAATCGATCTTTACTTAATGTAAAGATGAAAAATTGGGGTGATAAAATCACATTTTCTTTTTTTTTAAAGTTACATACTTTTGGGCCTTTATTTGAGAGCAGACAGGAAAGCATTGGGTGAAGAGAGGGGAGCAGGACCAGCAAGGACCTCAGGACGGGACACGAGCTCGGATCGTTGTGAACGCAGATGTGCGGTATGTCAGCACACTAACCACGAGGCTGTTGGCTCCCACAGGTCATGCTTTCTTGATATGATAGTAACTCTTTCAGCTGCCTTTTAAACTAACTGTAGCTTGTTTATTGAAGGTGCAAGACGAACATCTAGTAGTGCATTGCAACACTCCAGTCTCGGGTTCATGAATGCATCTGAACAGAGACAGATAACATTCCATATAGATTGGCAGTGTTTCTATAGTTAAAGGGGTCATATGATGCGATTTCAGTTTTTCCTTTCTCTTTGGAGTGTTACAAGCTCTTGGTGCATAAAGAAGATCTGTAAAGTTGCAAAGACTAAAGTCTCAAATCCAAAGAGATATTCTTTATAAAAGTTAAGAGTCAGCCACGCCTACCTAAAACGGCTCGTTCTGCACTGGATAGCTGGCCAATCAGAGCATACCTCGCTTTTCAGACCAATGAGGTTTGTAAAAATCGACGCGTTTCAGAAAGGCGGGGCATAGAGGAGAAACAATAATGTACAGTATGTGGAAAATAATGTGTTTTTTGAACCTTAAACCGCATAAACACATTTCATTACACCAAATACACAAAATAATGTTCTTTTTAGCAGCATCATATGACCCCTTTAAAGAAAGCTGTTAATATGAAAAAAGCTGTTACAGATTGTCAAAAGACAAGTTGCTGCCTAATATAACACCCAGGTTTTTGACTGTGGAGGATGGAGAAACAGTATACTTACAGATGCAATTTGTATTCTAAGATCTTGGGCCTCATTTATAAAGTTGCGCAGAAACCATCCTAAATGTAATCTTACGATCATCTCTCAAATATGCGTATGTGTGATTCATAGAATGAACGTATGTATGTACAGAAAACGCACGTACGCCTCTCTTTCAGATGGGACATCTATAAATCGCAAATGATCTTGAACGTGAACTGAATGGTTTCAGCTCTCTGCCTTGTAAACAACTCCTAATTAATGTTAATAACATATAAAGGTTACCAGTCATCATCCAAATTGTTTCATTCAGAACAGCGAGCTGCAAGAGCAGCTTACATTTCCAAAAACCTGCAGTGGCCTACTCCGACAAGAAAAAGTGTGTAAGTCGTTTGCAAATATGAGCTCTGGCGTGGATTTTAGCATACACACACTCTAAGATCACATCTGAGCATACGCACACTTTATAAATGAGGCCCAATATGTGAACCGTTCAATTAAAAATATCACTGTTTTATCATAATTTAATAGAAGGAAACTATTATCATCTAGCCTTTAATGTATTTTATGCACTACATTAACTTATTAGACCAGGGGTTCTTAACTCTGGCCATTGAGGTTCATTTTCCAACCCTAATCAAACACACATGCACAGGCTAATCAAGGTCTTCAGGATTGAGAAAGATGCAAGCAGAGGAGTTTGATCAAGGTTGGAGCTAAACTATGCAGGAAAGTGGACCTCGAGGGCAAGAGTTAAGAAACACCTGATTTAGGCATTTCATCTGGTCCAGAAGAAATATAGAGCTGAGTATCATTTTGTATTGGGTGTAAAGTTTAGGAGCATACAATTTTAAAAGTGTTCATTTATTTTCATCTGATTTAATCACAATCAGATTTTTCAGATCATCAAAGCAAAAATCAGTAGACTGCAATGGCAAGATGAAATAAGAGTTAGCTTTTAGTTTGCTTTGACCCCAAATGATTAGATCTGTTGATATGAATTAAACCACTGGAGTTGTACTTTTTGACTGCCTTTAGGTGTTTTTGGAGCTTTGGTCTACATTCACTTGCATTGTATATGAGATATCTCTCTAAAATTCTTTGTTTGTGTTCTGCAGAAGATCGAAAGTCCAAGGTGAGTCAATGATGAGAGAACTTTTCCTTTAAATAATGAATGGAAGGCTTGCTTTGACTCCTAATTAATGTTAATAACATATAAAGGTTACCAGTCATCATCCAAATTGTTTCATTCAGAACAGCGAGCTGCAAGAGCAGCTTACATTTCCAAAAACCTGCAGTGGCCTACTCCGACAAGAAAAAGTGTGTAAGTCGTTTGCAAATATGAGCTCTGGCGTGGATTTTAGCATACACACACTCTAAGATCACATCTGAGCATACGCACACTTTATAAATGAGGCCCAATATGTGAACCGTTCAATTAAAAATATCACTGTTTTATCATAATTTAATAGAAGGAAACTATTATCATCTAGCCTTTAATGTATTTTATGCACTACATTAACTTATTAGACCAGGGGTTCTTAACTCTGGCCATTGAGGTTCATTTTCCAACCCTAATCAAACACACATGCACAGGCTAATCAAGGTCTTCAGGATTCAGAAAGATGCAAGCAGAGGAGTTTGATCAAGGTTGGAGCTAAACTATGCAGGAAAGTGGACCTCGAGGGCAAGAGTTAAGAAACACCTGATTTAGGCATTTCATCTGGTCCAGAAGAAATATAGAGCTGAGTATCATTTTGTATTGGGTGTAAAGTTTAGGAGCATACAATTTTAAAAGTGTTCATTTATTTTCATCTGATTTAATCACAATCAGATTTTTCAGATCATCAAAGCAAAAATCAGTAGACTGCAATGGCAAGATGAAATAAGAGTTAGCTTTTAGTTTGCTTTGACCCCAAATGATTAGATCTGTTGATATGAATTAAACCACTGGAGTTGTACTTTTTGACTGCCTTTAGGTGTTTTTGGAGCTTTGGTCTACATTCACTTGCATTGTATATGAGATATCTCTCTAAAATTCTTTGTTTGTGTTCTGCAGAAGATCGAAAGTCCAAGGTGAGTCAATGATGAACGAACTTTTCCTTTAAATAATGAATGGAAGGCTTGCTTTCAAGTTGACTGAAAGGTATTTCAAACATTTTAGACATCTGACAGCACATACCTGATGGCATTAAAGAGTTTCTATCCCATGACAGTTAAAACCTCATTCTTTGTTTAATGTAGTGTAGCTGGAACATTCCTGTGTTGCTTTTAAAGCAGTGACTTGTGCTGCAAATAATTCTAGAAGGGTTTATCAGACTTTCTGAACTCTTAAGCTTTATTCATTATAACCTGGCTATTTACATAGTGATGAGAAAAAGAAAGAGTTAGTCATTGTGCCTGTATGATGACTGAAATTACCCAGACAGCAGACAGTTTCGGCCCAGATCCGGCCCACATCTGGCCCGCATGGATTTCACATGGGCCA
>NW_015653463.1:256425-264615 GCF_001515625.1 Sinocyclocheilus rhinocerous | reverse complement strand
CCACATCTGGCCCGCATGGATTTCACATGGGCCAGATGTGGGCCGGATCTGGGCCAACACTATGTTGCTGTCTGGGTAGCTCAGTAAGGGGCTTGGCAGTTGATGATGTCGACTTAAGAGTTCATTTTCATATTTTTAACAATCTTTTTTATTTTTATTTTACAAAAAAGGAAAGAATGCAATAGTGTGAGACAAACCATCAACATGCTAATATATCCATGGGTTCATGCTGTTGTTTAGCTGCCAAAATTGTCACCTGGATGATGCCATTTGGTAGTTAAGAGTGAAGTGTGTAATTTCTGCACCTCTTATATAATAATGAATGCTTTTAAACAGGTTTCCAAATCAATTCCCTCGGCTGGCCAGATAGCACAAATGTGATCTCATGCCAGTGTTGCTGTCACAGGGTGCAAACTGTTCTCTTCATCATCTTCTGGGAGTATCTTCAACAGTCGCAGGATTGACTTCAAAACCTTAGGTCATGAGAGAAACAACCAATTAAACCAGCAAACAACTAAGGACATGTCATGTCATATCCACTTACTGAACAACATGCTGACATTATGAAATCAATGGTGGGACTTTTTCTTTAGCTTTTTTGAAAGGGTTTTCCCTTTTTTAGTGAGCAGGGTTAAAGCAGTAGATAGCATAGCTTCATAGATGTTTTATGTATTTCACAACCCACAAGACGGTACTTGCCATTTTTTCGAGATAGGCTTTTTTTGAATGAATGTCTTTGTGTAAACTATTTATCTTGGCCCACGATCAATTGTGCACAAATGCTTCTGTCTCAGTGAATTTTTGGGTTCTTCCTGTTTCTGACAAAATGCAGGAATGGAATTGTTCTCATAAATGCCACACGTACCAGACTTTTGTTGGGGTGTGGGTCAACAGTTCAGTCAGTGAATGTGCAAACCATTAATTTTGTTAATAAGAAATGCATCATGACTTCTGAAAAACAGACTATCCACAAACTGGAAGTTTTCTGTACTGTACAACTAATGCAACTTTGCTTGGTAACTGACATTTTAATCTTCATTGTGAGCAAAAAACAAAAAGATTATAGTGGATATTATGAACAAAATTATTAAGGAATGTATAAATGTAACGGAGGCCAGCGGGTAGGTGCTGTGCAGGTAAACCTCACTTTACCTGCCTTTAGCCTCCTTGTTAGAGCGCCTGCCTCCTACGCCGGAGACCTCGGTTTGAATCCCACACGGCACCGGTTACAATTGGTGCCGTGACCCGGATGGGAGTGAGGATTAGGGGGGTGAGTGTAACGGAGGCCAGCGGGTACGTGCTGTGCAGGTAAACCTCACTTTACCTGCCTTTAGCCTCCTTGTTAGTGCGTCCGCCTCCCATGCTGGAGACCCGGGTTCGAGACCCACTCGGAACAAGAATGAGGTGTGGCGGTGAGGACCCGGGAGAGAGGGGTTACATTAAGAGCACTAATGGTTTTCAGTGGGTTGGTATCTTATTAAGTCCATCCATCCATCTATCCTCCAAACCTGTCACAGAGATGCTGGAGTCTATCCCAGCGTCTCAGGCTGTAGGCAGGGAAACACTATATGGACAGATGGCCAGTCCATCACAGGGATTAAAAGAAAGTACATTGCTGAAATATAACTTACCGCTAAACAGTCTAAACTGATCCAAGTCAAGCGAGAGTGTAATGAAAAATTGGTTTCTGGCAGCAGTTACGAGTCCAAACACTCTGGTGTAGGAATCCATGCAAGGCAGAGCACACTGGTGTAGTGGACAAATACAGCCCTTCATGTCAGTATGCAAAAGTGTTGCAGAAGTCCAGCCTCGCCTCTTGTTTGGCTGTAATTTTTGATAGCCAAATAGTTGTTTAAAAATGCATTTCATCAGTATTGTGAAAACTGAACTGAAAATGACATTTTAAATGCAGTAGTACAGTATTAATATATGGAATATATGGAGAAAATTATCAGGAGTCTAAGCCAATTTTTTTTTCAAGATTATAATGATTTGTGTCCAATTTAAAGACTGTTTACCAATAGGTGGTGCTGTCGCCAAATCCAGGGTACTGAGACAATACATACCAAGCTTAATGTCAACATTGCAAAGCATTGTGAAGTTAAGTCTTCCTGTTAGGTATCCTTACCGTGAAATTTAATATAAGAGTTTGCTATAACAGAATAACTTTTGGCCAGCATTATTTAACTCAAATTTGCTGAGAATTCGAAATATTAAACCATCAAAATTATAACTTTTGATGTGCTACCAAGTTTGAAAGAAAATCCTCAAAATTGTCACCAGCAATACTGATACCTGCTCCAATCGATATGCCATACTGGTCTATTGGCAGCCAGAAAGCACAGATGAAAGAAGCTACCGGATACATCCACACAAATGCAAACACTTAAGAGGGAATCAAATGTCGGTGAGTGTGCCATCAACACCTGCTAACACCTTTAGCTTATTTAAACAGCTTAGAGAATAAGACATTGCAAAAATAAAGAGATCCAACACAGTATAAAGCTATCATACATTTTGCCCAGACATTTTATAGAGTTGTTCACACAAGAGCAGATGAAAATGAACATTTTGCTCTCAGTTAGAGAGTGGTCATGTCTTGACTGACATCTCTGCTCATGCTTGTTTGCATGTGTTGTGCAAGGCATGCCTGCATGTGTTTGTCCTCCTGTGCTCATGCAGCTATCAGAATGACATGATTTTTTTTTCTTTTGGAGATTTTCTGTTCTTCCTTTATCTTCACTGGCAATGTGGAGATCAAACAATAAGCCAAAATCTGCTATGCTGGAACGCTGATGCATTTAGACCTCACGCACATACCTTGGTTTGAATATTTCTGCAAAATGTAATAAACCACTTCATCCAAACAGTAAATGATCAGCCTTTTCTGAAAACAAAACCAAGTTTGATGATGGAAGAGGTGATGTCAGCACGTTGTATCATATCCAAAATCAAACAACTCAAGGTGGCCTGAATCGTTACATAAAGGCTTGAGTTAAAAGCAAGTGTTTTCAAGTGTCCCAGACACAGTTCGGCTCATTTTAATTGTATAACCAGGTTCATGGATATTTGTCATGGTGAACATTTATTGTTTTTGAATGAGAGTTTGAATAACAGAGTCTAGGCCTAAATGGCAAAACAACACACATATATTATGGAGTGATGAGAAAAGAAAAAAACCCCACTAAAATAAGGTTGTTGATGTACTGTAATGTACAAAGACTGCAAATATCTCTTATTATCATTGCTATTAAAATATAGATTTATAGATGCTAGATTCCATAAGGCCCAGGTAATAAATAAATAAATAAGAAATAAATAAAGAAAATAAATACAATAAAATGGGCCACATTTCATTAAAATGAAAACTTAGGGGAAAAGGCCTTCACGCACTAGAGCCGTGAGCTTTATAGTGAGCTCTAGGTTAAAAGTGTTGTTTGTGTAACCAGTTCTTCTGTTTAGCAAGCTGGATAGACTATTAGCGGCTATTTTCAGTAAAACCTTGTGAATACATAAGTTACTGTAGTAATCTGGTGATGCAAACATAGCAAAATACTGTACAACAGGTGATTTGTTCTTTAAATGATCACACATATACACATAAACATGATGAAAAATAACATGACACAAAGGAACACTTGAATATAATGTAACATTCGACACGGATAGCAAAGGACAAATGTTAAAGAAAAAATGATTTGGACAATAACTAATAAGAAATAAAAAGATATCATCAGAATCATAAAAGTGGTGCTGTAATTTCCCCACAATGCATTGCTTGAGAAGCCAATGAGCACGATCGACAAAGTGAGCCATATATTCAGTCATTCTGCAGTAATATGAAAGAAAAACAATCAGTTCTATATAAATAATGTCTGCTATACATGACAACCATAGTGATTGTGTTTGATTAATAGCTGATTGTACATGATTTGCTTCCTGTGAGTATTTTTTTTTTTAGCATTTACTCTTAATTTCTATAGCTTTCGAATTGTCTTGTTTTCAGTTTGCAGCAGCCACACTTCATATTTTAAATCAAATTGCATAAGTAATTAACGTAATTAAAAAAAGCATTCTTGCCACAGTACGGTTGGTCCTGGTGACCCACAGCGTTGCTCGTTTTGCGAGCCTCTTTGTGCCTCTTATCTGCCACAAGATTTTAGGTGTGTTAAATAAGAGAGAGTGGGTCGACAGGAAAGCCACCAGGTCACGAGACCACGATGCTTTTTACACTTTGATCCGATTGCAAGGATTCCGACATGGAGTGCTGGTGGAACTTTCTTTTTTTTTTTCAGTTGTTGCCTTAAAGTCATGAATATATGGCCCAGTGTCATGATGCTGTCCTTTTTTTCTTCAAATTTAAATTAAAAGGCACCATAGATTATATATTTTTTCTGCCATTGAAATACTGTGACCTCAGCTACATGTGAATGGCACTTTTTTTCCATGACACAAACACGTTGTACACACACATATAAAAGTCTTTGTTTCACTACATCACTAAAATAAAAGTTGACGTTTTTCTTTTTGCAATACTTAATTATAGAAAATAAAGGTTTAGTGGTGATTTTTTTCTTCGATGCATCTTTCACACAGCTATAGGATCTTGGTTGGCCATGACGGACGTCAGTCTGCTCTGCAGGTCGTGTTGCGGCGAGAGGAGCAGCGCGGGGTTAGTTCTGCTGCCCTCCAGCCCGTCCAGAACAACTGATCCAGCGGCCAGAGGGCTCTGTAAGCCCAGAAATGGCGTGTCCTCCTCAGTCTCGCTCTCCGAGCTGCTGCTCTCTGAGTTACTGCCGCTGACCGGCTCCAGCGCCGTCTGGCCGCTCGGCTGAGTTCTGGAGCTGTTCGGGCCGGACGCTGCGGCTGTGCTTTGGTACTGCTGTGAACTCTCCTCCTGCTCCACGGTGTGCAGAGGGCTGGCTGGAGGACTGAGCAGCTCCAGGCCGTGATTGTAGTGAGCCGAGTTGCGGAGATTATGGCCTGTCTGGTTCAGACCGGATTTGTCACGCAGGATCGGCGGGGTCCGGAACAGCAGGGGGCGCTCCTCCTCCCCCGAGGGACTCGCTGCCATGGACGGAACGGAGGTCGCCAGGCTGGACAGAGGAGCCGACATCTCGGAGGGAGGCGAGGAGGGCGTCGCCGGAGAGAGAAGCCCCACGGGGGACAGACGGCTGGGTGTAGTCATGGCAGAAACATACCTTGTGGAAGAAACACAGACTCACTTTACTGTATCTGTCATCAGTGTTGGGAAGGTTACTTTGGAAATGTAATAGGTTACAGATTACAAGTTACCCTGTTTAAAATGTAATAAGTAGTGTACCTATTTCAGTTACTTTATTAACTGATTACATCATTTTGATTACTCTTCTAAATTTATAACAAATGTTTCAGCTGTTAATCATTTTCTAATATTTAAAGCAGGCAGGGTTAACCTTACAGTAGTGCTCAACACTGATTACTGTCAGACTTTCACAATCCTCCATCACTTTTAATATTAATTTAATTTTAAAGCACATCCACCACAAAATCAGACTTTAGCATCTCTTTTTACTTTGAGATCTCTGAGCATACATGTTTATAAAAATTATCAGGAAACACTGGCATCTAACAATGGCTTGGAAAAAAACATTTAATCTTAAAAATAAAGCATACATACAGTACATCCACTGAAGTTTTTCTTTTTGCAATACTTAATTATAGAAAATAAAGGTTTAGTGGTGATTTGTTTCTTTGATGCATCTTTCACCAAATTGGAAATAAAACAGTTATTGAATAAGCGTGTGTCCTATTCTGTGTCCTAAACTCCTGGAACATTGGTGTCTCATATTTCAGAGCAGTCAATGCAATTTGGGAAAGAAGTCTATTAAATCTGTATGTGTGTGTGAAAATATTCAGATGTAATCCCCTTTGTAATATTTAACATTTTCATAAGTAACTGTAATTTAATTACACATTTTCTCTCAGTAACAGATTACAGTTACATTTGTTGGTTGCACTTTATTTTAAGGTGTCCTTGTTACAGTGTAATTATACATTTAAGTACTGAGTAATATTAATTAACTACATGTACTTACTATATGGTTAGGGTTTGGCTTAGGGTTACTTGCATGTAATTATGCATAATTAAGTGTTATTATAATAGTAAGTACATGTAACGTGTAACAAGGACACCTTAAAATAAAGTGTTACTCGTTTATTTTGTAATTAAATTAGGTAATTCTATTACATGTAACTAGTTACTCCCCAACACTGTCTATCATGACCCATGCATCACCATCAACTGATGTCTTCTTTCGAAGGCTGCGCCCTCTGAAGATCACATTTCTTGGCTGCATACATCATGGAACATGTAATTTCAAAAAAGTAAAATTATAAAATTGACTGTTCTACCTTATGAGGCGTACTGTAATTTCTTTCTTACTTTGCAATGGTTGCTTTTCTGAAATAAAACATCCTTAACGGCTACATTTACATGCAATCCATTAGACTGATGGCTCAATTGGACCGAAAAGCCTAAATGTAAACACTTTAATTGATTTGATGGAGCTTGATCCAAATGAAATTTCGATCAGATTGGAAGGGGTCATGTAGATCTTTCCTAATCCAAACGAAAGGACAGATAAACTCTGCTTTTTATAAAGAAAATAAGCAATGGTAGGAGAACGGTATGTGCAAACAGCAGGAAACTTTGTATATTCGTGCATGTCAAAAGATCAAAAATGATATCTGATCATATCCGATAAACTCGCACATCAGCCTGATCACTTCATTTAGCGTTCATGTAAATACTTTGTTTTGATTCATCAATCAGAATGATTTCATTCCAGCTGAAACAAATGGTGTCGATATAAACAGAGCCATTGACATATGCGGCTGACAAATGTGACCTCTGGATGGCGCAAACATTGAAATGAGACACAGCAATAGTGTTGGAAATGCTGCTACAAAACTGCGCCAAGCTACAAGCCACTCATCATATAGTAGTCCAGTGACAGCTGCTCTTTTGAAACATAGTTACAAGCATCTAAGACTTAAGGGATGCTTCGTTTTCTGTGTCCCGCTATCTTTTGTAGATTAAACACAACTAATTCAACTCGTAACTTGTTAGTAGAGACTGAAATGGAAATAGGTGTGTCAGATAAAAAAACGTGCTGTTGTTTACAGAAAAATCAGGCTATCAGCAAACGATGTGTTTGTGGACGTCATTGGACTGTACTGTGTCACATGCTCTGTCTGTGAGACGGAGCATAATGTGGACAAGTGAAGTATACTTTATTTTCTGAATGAGTGAAGTACTGATGTAACTAAGGGGGCCAACTTTAAGTTTTTTTTATGTTTTAAATCTATTAGTTTACTTGAATCATCTGAATGAGTTTCTCTACAATCATTCAGACTTAGCAGTGAAACGTGAGGGAGAAAACATTTCAGCAGAATATTGATCACTACCTCAGTTCACATGGCAGTAAAGCTGCATGCACAATGTAATGTGAAATAAAAAAAAGAGTCATTTTGTCACACTACACCACTTGTTAGAAAAAACTGGGAAACTATATTTAATACACAAAAATGTGGTTAAGTTAGGTGTGTTGCTTCTTTTTCTTCGTGCCTCCCTAAATCCAAAGTTCTCTCACGAAACTCTAGATGGCGCAGTCCGATAGGTCAAACTCAATCTGACCTAATGACATCATCACATGAACCAGCTGATTTTTCAACTCATTTTTGTATCAGTAGCCAATGAGCTCGCTGCTCAACATTCAAATATATGACTAGTGTTTGTTGTAGCAGTTGCAGCGCGCTTCAGAAACCCTCTCCTTCCCCAGCTCCACCTGTATAAGATCTGCTATGGGGTGATCATGTATGCTATATGGGGGTTATTCATGTTATATGTGCATCAGCTGTATTTCTTAGGGTGTACTCACACTAGGCGTTTTGAACCGTGCCCGAGCGCGTTTGACCCCCAAAGCCCGTTTCGTTTGACTAGTGTGAGCACTCCGTGCCGTGCTCGGGCGCGGTTCGTTTAGCCGTCCCTGGCCCGGTTGGAAGAGGTGGGCCAGGGCACGGTTCGGTTGGGCTCGGGCGCGGTACGCATGCAGTGTGAGCGCTAACCGTGCCAGAGCACGGATCAAATACTGTTTTGTGTGCGCTACTGTCATCATTACGACCGCAAACATATACTATTACTACTAC
>NW_015653463.1:220113-255458 GCF_001515625.1 Sinocyclocheilus rhinocerous | reverse complement strand
GACTGTATCAGCGCAGATTTTCCTCGCGCTTTGGACTTTGAACCCTGGTTAACAAGCAGATCTGCTGCGAGTTCGTGCAGCGCTGTCAGAATACATGCAATGCGCGCGTGTATTAGAAAACATAACGTTCTGCAGTTTATTTACTAATTGTTTAAGGCCATTTCGCGATTTCAATCATCATACAGTAACCAGCAACAATCACCCCTTCCTCTTCTCATTGAAGACATGCGATGCAGTCTTAAACCGTCTCTCGCTGTCGGTGCTTGTAATGATTTTTGCGTCTTTCTCCGACAGTTTAAATGCTTCCACACTGCTGACGTGTGTGCTGCATAATAAAGAGTGCGCGCCTCTCACTCTGCGCTGGTTGCTATTTGATCGCGTCATATCATTGTTCGGTACAATTTATTTGGTCTTTTCGCTTATTAGGCCGAACACCGAAAGAGCTTTTTTGCTATTTTCGGCCAAATAATTTCGGTTGCCGAACATTCGGTGCATCCCTAGAATAGATATATAGATTTTCAGCCTAATTATTGAAGTTTAATGACAAAATTACTATAGTTGCACACATTTATCCAGTGCGACTACACGTTTAAAATGTGCATGTGATGAGATGCTGATGAGATTTACGGTGTGTTTTGGAATTGTTCCTATGTGCGTGATGATATGAAAATTCATCAAAACACACAAGAGATTATTTCTGCCCTCTCTGCCATATTGACTCCATAAATGATTACCATCAGCTCTGTGGTTTGTTAATCTCTGTAAAACTGTCTTAAACCCTCACACACCTCGCGTCGAGTTTCCCTGAAGAGTAAAACTCTCTATCTTTTTACGTCTCTCGCTCTCTCTGTCTGTCCTCCTGCCAAAGTTGGCTAAGTGCGGAGTGAATGTGGAGACTCGTCCTACATTAAAGAGCATGTGTATGTTCAGAAGTAGGTCAGCGAGCCCCTGGCTGAAGGAAATGAGGACGCTTCTATCTGAAGGAGCTTTATTTTGGGCAGCCAATCCTAGAGGGCTTCATTTATCAAAGGCCCCTCTGTGAACTGCTGGCTCAGGACTGGAGCTCTGACTCCACTAGGGGGTGCCGTATGAATCCCAAAATCAGCGCCAGTTCTGGCTGCACACATTTACCATGTTTCTGAAATTTAGGACTTCGAATATGTTCAGAAAAGCATGCTAAAATACTACCTCTACTCTTAATGCAGTATGCATATTGTGTATAGTATGCAAATTTCCACATTTATCTTTATTGACTCATTATGTGATTGGACTGACAGGTGTTCACATAAAAACATTTTACACAAAATTGCATTACATATTTTTTCTTTTAAATTTTATATAATTGCGTTAAAAATATTTTTATTTACACATGTAACATAATGTGGACATGTGACAGCAGTGTAGCATACTATTTGAAATATTTATACTATACATACTACATTGTATGCAGTATACTGTAAGTATACATATAATGTATATTGCCTACTGTTTTTTAAATGGTATGTAAAACTGAAAAAGTATGCATTATGCCATGGTAAATAAACAGTACTGTACTATGTTTTTGAATTATGCTTTTTGTTTTGCAAAAAAAGTTTGGGTTACACTTAATTTTAAGGTTTTAAGGTGTCCTTGTTACAGTGTAATTATACATTTAAGTACTGAGTAATATTAATTAACTACATGTACTTACTATATGGTTAGGGTTTGGCTTAGGGTTACTTGCATGTAATTATGCATAATTAAGTGTTATTATAATAGTAAGTACATGTAACGTGTAACAAGGACACCTTAAAATAAAGTGTTACTCGTTTATTTTGTAATTAAATTAGGTAATTCTATTACATGTAACTAGTTACTCCCCAACACTGTCTATCATGACCCATGCATCACCATCAACTGATGTCTTCTTTCGAAGGCTGCGCCCTCTGAAGATCACATTTCTTGGCTGCATACATCATGGAACATGTAATTTCAAAAAAGTAAAATTATAAAATTGACTGTTCTACCTTATGAGGCGTACTGTAATTTCTTTCTTACTTTGCAATGGTTGCTTTTCTGAAATAAAACATCCTTAACGGCTACATTTACATGCAATCCATTAGACTGATGGCTCAATTGGACCGAAAAGCCTAAATGTAAACACTTTAATTGATTTGATGGAGCTTGATCCAAATGAAATTTCGATCAGATTGGAAGGGGTCATGTAGATCTTTCCTAATCCAAACGAAAGGACAGATAAACTCTGCTTTTTATAAAGAAAATAAGCAATGGTAGGAGAACGGTATGTGCAAACAGCAGGAAACTTTGTATATTCGTGCATGTCAAAAGATCAAAAATGATATCTGATCATATCCGATAAACTCGCACATCAGCCTGATCACTTCATTTAGCGTTCATGTAAATACTTTGTTTTGATTCATCAATCAGAATGATTTCATTCCAGCTGAAACAAATGGTGTCGATATAAACAGAGCCATTGACATATGCGGCTGACAAATGTGACCTCTGGATGGCGCAAACATTGAAATGAGACACAGCAATAGTGTTGGAAATGCTGCTACAAAACTGCGCCAAGCTACAAGCCACTCATCATATAGTAGTCCAGTGACAGCTGCTCTTTTGAAACATAGTTACAAGCATCTAAGACTTAAGGGATGCTTCGTTTTCTGTGTCCCGCTATCTTTTGTAGATTAAACACAACTAATTCAACTCGTAACTTGTTAGTAGAGACTGAAATGGAAATAGGTGTGTCAGATAAAAAAACGTGCTGTTGTTTACAGAAAAATCAGGCTATCAGCAAACGATGTGTTTGTGGACGTCATTGGACTGTACTGTGTCACATGCTCTGTCTGTGAGACGGAGCATAATGTGGACAAGTGAAGTATACTTTATTTTCTGAATGAGTGAAGTACTGATGTAACTAAGGGGGCCAACTTTAAGTTTTTTTTATGTTTTAAATCTATTAGTTTACTTGAATCATCTGAATGAGTTTCTCTAAAATAATTCAGACTTAGCAGTGAAACATGTGAGGGAGAAAACATTTCAGCAGAATATTGATCACTACCTCAGTTCACATGGCAGTAAAGCTGCATGCACAATGTAATGTGAAATAAAAAAAAGAGTCATTTTGTCACACTACACCACTTGTTAGAAAAAACTGGGAAACTATATTTAATACACAAAAATGTGGTTAAGTTAGGTGTGTTGCTTCTTTTTCTTCGTGCCTCCCTAAATCCAAAGTTCTCTCACGAAACTCTAGATGGCGCAGTCCGATAGGTCAAACTCAATCTGACCTAATGACATCATCACATGAACCAGCTGATTTTTCAACTCATTTTTGTATCAGTAGCCAATGAGCTCGCTGCTCAACATTCAAATATATGACTAGTGTTTGTTGTAGCAGTTGCAGCGCGCTTCAGAAACCCTCTCCTTC
Organism: Sinocyclocheilus rhinocerous; assembly: GCF_001515625.1. Lineage (NCBI taxonomy): Eukaryota > Metazoa > Chordata > Actinopteri > Cypriniformes > Cyprinidae > Sinocyclocheilus > Sinocyclocheilus rhinocerous. The sequence continues at coordinate 252,025 of NW_015653463.1, read as the reverse complement.
CCCAGCTCCACCTGTATAAGATCTGCTATGGGGTGATCATGTATGCTATATGGGGGTTATTCATGTTATATGTGCATCAGCTGTATCGGAGCACGGAACAGATACTATTTTGTGTGCGCTACTGTCATCATTACGACCGCAAACATATACTATTACTACTACACTACACTTTCAATTAATTTAATTCAATCAAGTATATTTAGGTTTATAATGGCTCTGGTTCTCACTATATTGATGAACAGGAAATGTAGTTTGCGAGTAAAGCTGCAAATTATTTAATTAACGTTAATTATTAGAAAGAATATTAGCGAAAGTGGTTTTCTCTGTTATCTCGCTCATGACATAAGCGTGCTCCGGCCCGGAAAGTTTAGTGCAAGTGTGAGTCCAGGCCAGCGGGCGAGTGGGGAGGGGGGATAATCACGCTCGGGCTCGGTTCAAGGCAACCGTGCCTAGTGTGAGTACACCTTTACATGCTCACAGCAGCATGTTGTGGATGTGTTGGCAGTATCACGTCGTTACTTGCTCTGCCGCAGCAGTGTAGCAGATCTATTCTGTCAAGACCAAACACATTCACATTACCTTGGTAAACCCTCCGAGAGTTGTCATGACAGAACTCTGCTCATTATGTAAGACAGGATATTTATTTACAATCCTAAATGAGGAGAGATGGGATCCTGCAGGAGTGCTATGCAGTGAACGGTACCTCTCGCTGTAGGGGGAGTCTCTGCAGGAGCCCTGGGTTCCTCTGGAGCTCTTCAGGTGATCGTTGAGCTGATGGACTCCTCCTGTAGCATTCAGACGCCCCCTGTGACCGGGCGTACCATGCCGGCAGTTCTCCACCGATGACTTGACCAGGACTGCGTGACTGTCAGAAACCACGCTCTCTGCTTTCCCATTACTCCAGCTGTGAGAAGCCAAAGCCAAAGCCACTCATCACACACATCCTCTAGTCATGTGCTGATCTTTCACCATGATTCTTCATCTTTAAACAGCCACTGTCCCTTGGTTTCAGACATACCACTTTCTCCAAAGTCATTTCAGTGGTTTCAATGGTTACAAAGACTTCTCGTGGATCTTACTTCAGTATTATAGGTGGTGTAGTACTTTAACAGATATTCACTAAACTTTTGGATCAGGTTTTTAAAGAAGACTCTTATGCTCATCAAAGTTGTGTTTATTTGATCAAAAATACAGAAAAAACAGTAATATTATGAAATATTATTGCAATTTAAAATAATGCTTTACTATTTTAATATACTTTAAAATATAATTTATTCCTGTGATGTGCAGCTGTATTTTCAGCATCATTACTCCAGTCTTCAGTGTCACATGATCTTCAGAAATCATTCTAATATGCTGATTTATTATCAGTGTTGGAAACAGTTTTTTCTGCTTAATTTATATATTTTTGGAAACTGTGATACCTTTTTTTCAGGATTCTTTGATGAATAAAAAGGTTTTAAAAAAAGAACAGCTTTTTTTTTTAAAGAGCCATTTAAATGTTTTTTTAAATAAATTAATATTTTTTCTTTCAGCAGAGATGTGCAAAATTAATAAAAAGTGATAGACATATTTTCTAACAATATAAATCTTTACTATTTTGAATAAATGCTAATCTTTTTAACCTGAAAAAGAATCCTGAAAAAAGTATCAAAGGTTCCAAAAAAATATTAAGGAGCACAACTGTTTCCAACACTGATAATAAATCAGCATATTATTAATAACAGAATGATTTCTGAAGGATCATGTGACACTGAAGACTGGAGTAATGATGCTGACAATTCAGCTTTGATCACAGGAATAAATTATATTTTTTTTTACAGTAGATTAAAATAGAAAACCATTATTTTAAATTGTAATAATATTTCACAATATTACTGTTTTTTTCTGTATTTTTGATCAAATAAATGCATCCTTGATGAGCATAAGAAACATCTTTGAAAAAACATAAAAAATCTTACTGATCCCAAACTTTTGAACGGCAGCCCTTGATTAGTCTCCCCAAGTGTGCCTTATCTTGTTTAGCTTGTTAGCCCCCTGTGTGTATATAAGTTAGCCCTAGTTTTTCTTTAGTTCCTTGCGAGTTGTTGAATGTAATGGTTGTCTGTTTGCCAGTCATTCTGTTCTTTGTTCCCTTTGGTTTTTGCCTTATTGTTTGTTCTAGTTTTTCCATGAAATACCAGCACAGAGATCCTTGCCTCTGCCTATTTTCTGCAGCTTCTCCACAACATTACAGTTTTTTAACTAGCGTGTCTCTTTGACTAGTGCATTTTTTGAGCCTATATTTAGTATAAGTAAAATACTTAAGTACTGTTAAAATCAGATACTCTAAGACTTTTACTCAAGTTGTTTTGGAATTGGTGACTTGTAACGTGTAGTGGAGTAATTTTCACTGTAAGGTATCTGTACTTTTACTCAAGTATGGTTTTTAGGTACTCTTTACACCTCTGACAATATGTAAAAAACATAAGGAGATAATGGTCAATCTGTCTTTTTAAAAAATCCTAAAAGAATGGGACTTCTATGCTACTGTGGCAGCCATGACTTTAAAGATATTAAATACACAAATACACTACAGAATAAATATAATGTTACAAAATAACTTCCTGTAAAGCTGCTTTGCACAGTTACACAGTTATATTGTACAATTATATTGTAGAGTTATATTGTACAAAGTTGTATATACAAATAAATATGACATGGTTTGAGTGACATTAGATTTTTCCAGCTAGTGATCTTGTGTGTATGCTGTTGTTATGTACTGTACTGTACCTCTGGCTGGAGGAGTGAGAGACAGCAGTGGACGGATGTGTTGATGAAGTAAACTCGTTTGTAGAGAGAGATGTTTCCACTTCTTTGTCCGTCACGTGCACATGAGGAGGGACGCTATTTTTCGGCATGTAATGCTGAAATCAGACAAAAGTCGATTGTTGTACCACTGTTTTTCTTTTACCATGTTATACACTTTGTTTAACAACAACTTTAACAGTTGTTTTTTTAATATTGTTTTTTAAAATTGTATCCAGAGGCTGTTTGAAATAAGAGAAAGTCAGTATAAACTAAGAGGAATGTGTATGTTTAAAAAAATATATAAGGGCAAGAACTAATACAAAAAATAGGTGTATATCTGTCAAAGGGGTAAATCTGTGAAATAATTGTGATAAGGAACTGAAATCATGCATTTCACTTTTCAAATTTAAGAAAATAATTAAAAACAAGGTGATGAATAAATTAGTGTATGTAATAAACTATTGAAACAATATCTGGAATGTGTATTTTTGTAATTATGTATGTACATTTGAAGAGAAATGTCTTATGTCACTGTTTTGTTTATCTTGTATTATCAAATCCAGTGAAAAAGTGACACTCTTCAGATAAATATGTATATTAAGCAAAAACCCCTTTTTCAGTTATCATATATATTTTTATTTATTGTGAAAAGGACCGAAATAAATTTAAGTTGAAGTTGAAGTTTTTAGGTGATTGTTACAATACTTGTTGACCACTAATCTTAACATAAATGGCATCATTTTCAATGTTCAACTTCTTATCTCAACACTGTTTTAAAGTGCAGTGTACAGGGTTAAACATGTTTCCGGTAACGGTACTCACATTGACCAGCTGCAGGTTTTCGGGTGGAGGGTGGGGGTGCTGAGGGCCTTTGGCCGCAGCGTTTCGCTCTCGTAAACTCTGCCGCAAACGATCATGCAGCTTCTTCCTCTGTTTCCTACATGTGCAAAAACACGAACAGCTCTTAGACCGCAGGAGAACGCATTCAACGACTATCAATAATTTTAGTTTTTGAGTGAAACATTAGTACAAACTAAGACATTTCAAAAAGGGAATTACTTTGTTTTGAAGCAAGCCACCACACACATGATGCCAACAACTAGAAGAGCGATGCAGATGCCTGTTATAGTCAAAACGCGTTTCTGATAGAGCTCCTCAGCTTCTGGAAGAGAGCACAGACTGCTTTTGAAGCTTCCAGGTGAAACACACACACATCTCAGTCACATTCTTACTTGGAATTTTCAAAATAATAACAGCTATGCCTAACAGATTTCCAAGTAAGAACACATGTATGTTTCCAGTGACGCTGGGGGTTTACTGCTACTAGGACACACAGATGCTTATTGATCTCAGGATGTAGTTTTGCTGAGAGGGGAGGGGAGGAGACAACGGGACGTGTTAATTCAAGGTCACTTCAGAATCATCATGTCATCACAATTACATGAAATGCAAACTCTGCAGGGCCCGAGGCCTCTGGGATGTCTTCAACACTCAGTCATGCATTTCACTCATTTCATTATGAGGTTTAATCACAACACTGACAGACTGCATTTATCGAAGCCTTCAGCAAGTTGTGTTCTTTTTTCATATTGTTCATTTGTTAGTCTGTTTTGATGTGTATTTTCGTGAACGTTCAATAGATATGGATGCTAAAGGCTTTAATAAAAAGTCATGAACTGGTAGTGGTGTAAACTCACAGTTTGGTAACAGAATGGCTGAAAAGACCCCGTGAAAATGTTTGACAAGCATATTTTTCTTTCCTGTGTTGACATACAGTTTGACATGGGTCATAGCAAATTTCTTATAAACTGGGTTTAGTTTACATGACATCCATTTGCTGCTTGCAATAGTCAAGGCGTGTGCAATCCTGCTTGTGGAGGGCCACTTTGCTGCAGAATTTAGCTCTAACCCTAACTGAACACATCTAATCAAGGTCTTCAGGACCTGCAAGGTGACCCGACGCAGGTGTGTTGGAGTTTAACTGTGTGTTCACACTTGTCATGTTTGGCTCGATTAAAACGAACTCTGGTGCGATCGCTCTGTTAGTGCTGTTCGAGGAAGTGTGAACGCTGCCATCCGAACCCTAAGCGGACCAAGACCGCTAAAAAGATGGGTCTCGGTCCGCTTCCAAACAAACTCTGGTGCGACCAATCAGGTTGTGGACGTATGCTATGCCTTTAGCAGGGCTGTACATGAACTTTTTTTGCACATAGCACTGGCGCTACAGAGGTTGAAAGTTTTGTAGCACAGGCCAAACAGTTGTAGCACACGAATAAAACGTCTGTTATCATGTCTGAAAACAAACACAAGTAATGGAGTTCATGACTTAAACAGGCACTGATGTTCCATACAGAGCACAGAAAATACAAACCATCACAAAAATCACAAAGTTTTTTTTCTTTATTTGCTAAAAAATGGAAGAGTGCAGAAGCATAACACCTCCTACACCTCAACAAAATATTAAATAAAAAAGAATGGCAGACATTTAGGCCAAAGTGGGCAAAGATAAAAATCCTTGTCATTATTTTATCTTTGTTATAAGAAAATAAACCGTTTGGTTACCCACATTCATCAAAATATCTTCTTTTGTGTTCAGCACAAGAAAGAAATGAATACAGGTTTGGGACAACATGTGAGTGAGCAAATAATGATAGAAATAAGCGGTAGCATGTTTAGTACTGTCGCTTTAAGAGCTGCACGCATCCGGATGCAATTTGTATTCTAAGATCTTGGGCCTCATTTATAAAGTTGCGCAGAAACCATCCTAAATGTAATCTTACGATCATCTCTCAAATATGCGTATGTGTGATTCATAGAATGAACGTATGTATGTACAGAAAACGCACGTACGCCTCTCTTTCAGATGGGACATCTATAAATCGCAAATGATCTTGAACGTGAACTGAATGGTTTCAGCTCTCTGCCTTGTAAACAACTCCTAATTAATGTTAATAACATATAAAGGTTACCAGTCATCATCCAAATTGTTTCATTCAGAACAGCGAGCTGCAAGAGCAGCTTACATGTCCAAAAACCTGCAGTGGCCTACTCCGACAAGAAAAAGTGTGTACGTCGTTTGCAAATATGAGCTCTGGCGTGGATTTTAGCGTACACACACTCTAAGATCACATCTGAGCATACGCACACTTTATAAATGAGGCCCAATATGTGAACCGTTCAATTAAAAATATCACTGTTTTATCATAATTTAATAGAAGGAAACTATTATCATCTAGCCTTTAATGTATTTTATGCACTACATTAACTTATTAGACCAGGGGTTCTTAACTCTGGCCATTGAGGTTCATTTTCCAACCCTAATCAAACACACATGCACAGGCTAATCAAGGTCTTCAGGATTCAGAAAGATGCAAGCAGAGGAGTTTGATCAAGGTTGGAGCTAAACTATGCAGGAAAGTGGACCTCGAGGGCAAGAGTTAAGAAACACCTGATTTAGGCATTTCATCTGGTCCAGAAGAAATATAGAGCTGAGTATCATTTTGTATTGGGTGTAAAGTTTAGGAGCATACAATTTTAAAAGTGTTCATTTATTTTCATCTGATTTAATCACAATCAGATTTTTCAGATCATCAAAGCAAAAATCAGTAGACTGCAATGGCAAGATGAAATAAGAGTTAGCTTTTAGTTTGCTTTGACCCCAAATGATTAGATCTGTTGATATGAATTAAACCACTGGAGTTGTACTTTTTGACTGCCTTTAGGTGTTTTTGGAGCTTTGGTCTACATTCACTTGCATTGTATATGAGATATCTCTCTAAAATTCTTTGTTTGTGTTCTGCAGAAGATCGAAAGTCCAAGGTGAGTCAATGATGAGAGAACTTTTCCTTTAAATAATGAATGGAAGGCTTGCTTTCAAGTTGACTGAAAGGTATTTCAAACATTTTAGACATCTGACAGCACATACCTGATGGCATTAAAGAGTTTCTATCCCATGACAGTTAAAACCTCATTCTTTGTTTAATGTAGTGTAGCTGGAACATTCCTGTGTTGCTTTTAAAGCAGTGACTTGTGCTGCAAATAATTCTAGAAGGGTTTATCAGACTTTCTGAACTCTTAAGCTTTATTCATTATAACCTGGCTATTTACATAGTGATGAGAAAAAGCATTCTTCAAAATATCTTCTTTTGTGTTCAGCACAAGAAAGAAATGAATACAGGTTTGGGACAACATGTGAGTGAGCAAATAATGATAGAAATAAGCGGTAGCATGTTTAGTACTGTCGCTTTAAGAGCTGCACGCATCCGTTTCTCTCTCAAATGTTTACTTTCATTTTAGACATAACCAACTGTGTTTATATGTAAACCTTGTGTGTTTTTGACAGTATTAGCAAAATCAATCAGACACAAAAGATAGTCTAGTAATCAGGCATGCGCTGTGTGCGCGCGCTTCATGTGTTCGCGCTCAGAAAAAAACGCATGCTAGAACAGCACGTGAATTAAATGTTTAACCGGCAAGGCTTTAAAGCACATGCAAAAAATTTACTTTTGTGATTGTGTATCTCTACTGCTGAGTTAACATTTGTTGTGAATGTATGTCGCATTGTACACTATATTGAGACGCACGTGTGCTACAGTCGTAAATTTATTCATCGCACAGACCAGTTTTTTCGTAGCAAGTGCGACATATATGTACAGCCCTGCCTTTAGGTTTGGTATCTTTAGGTTCGCTGTCAAAAATGCTAGTGTGAACACTAACCGGATCAGGACCAAATGTACCAAGAGAACTGAACTACACATGTGAACACACCCTAACTCTGCAGGAAGGTCCTGCAAGAACAGGTTTAGACAGCCCTGTATAAGGGGGCAGGGCATTCTCATTCCAAAGAGCATTTGATTGGACAAAAAACTGTACACACCCCTGAGTGCAATATGGTGTCATCAATATTTTTTGGCCATTTTCTCTGCAAAAAAGATCATTTTGATTATTTTTGACTTCACAGGGTCTTTTTAGCACAGAATACTGTCACAATAAACGTTATTGAGGCCTGTGAGCAAACACTACCACCCATTTGATTTAGATCTTCCATCTCTAAGTATAGCATATTCTTGATGCACACAACACAATGGCAATCACTACAAACAGACATTGATAAAACACTGAGGAAGAAACAGAAAAATGGGAGAAAACACGGAAGAAAGTGAGGAATGCGATGTCATGCTGAAGATAAAGGGATGCATGAATGGAGGGCAAAGCAAAGCTGAAGGGATCTAAACACAGCATAACTACTGCAGTGCGGCTTCTCTTCTGCACAGCTGAACTGTGTGTGAATTATTCTAGCTGCCTCTGTGTGTGTGTGTGTGTGTGTGAGAGAGCCTTACATATCTGCTTTGAATAGGAGATATCAGAGGTCTTCATGAATAATTAACAGCATCCTTCCTACCATGCAGGCTAATGCCCCCCTGCACATCACATGCTTTGGAGCGGCTATCCACTTTCTTGCCTAAAACACTAGAAACCTGCAGAGTGGCTCTGAGCAGCCATCTGAAGCCCCGGTGCATTAATATAATAAAGAATAATAATGATGTCAATCTCCAATCATCTTGTTATGGCTGTTTGATCCCTTCATGAGCAAAAGGAAACCAGCTGAAGTTGAAGGAAACAGGCTCAAGCTTCTAGACCTACGAATCTGCAAACTAGGAGGAAAGAACGATTCATACCCATAAATTCAATCCCAAGATGTTCTGCCAAGGCAGACAAGGTGATGAAAAGAAAGCAAAACACAAACAAACAGAAAACAGTTGAGCGGTGATGTCAACTCTGACTGACTGCACACAAACACCACCTCCGAAAACACTGAAATCATCTCAGCATGTAGAGTACAGCATGGTACATCACACAGACACACACGACATTGGAAAATAAATAATTCAAACCTATTCTGTTTGACTTTAAACCCACCATGAATATGCATCGTTTAATGCTTTTAGAGTTCATTAAGAGACACATGGATGGTTTGTCACACGTATATAGCGATGCACATCTCTATATACAGACTCGTACGGTTGGTTGTCATCATGACACAAGGACATGCACATGCAGATGTCACTGCACTCACATCATTATAGAGACCGACCCTCCACATTTCACTACGGACAAAGTCAGACTCGGTTATTCATGTCATTACGCCAGCACATGTTTTAGATAAACATGCTGTTAAACACATGCACATCGCGGTCACCTAAACTATCTGTGACGATCAGAAAGAAAACCTGATTCTGCTTGTCTGAAACCTGAGCCAGTCACAATTTGAAAGCAATATAGCTAGCAAATTGATTCCCCCGTAACTTGAGAACAGGTTCCAGAAATATAATTTGAACTAAAAAAAGAGGTTCTCAGAAATATATAGCACATACGGATTTCTGATCAAATGACAAAAAATAATATCATTCTTAGCCATAAACACAGAATGCATAAAAATATCTCTCCAGCCATAAACTGGAGTCATATTACAATCACAAAAATGTAAAATGACCAATTTTAATATAATTTAAAATAATCACCCTTGCTTATCAATTGTTTGACTGGAATGCTGAGCTAATAATGAAGTGTTGTTAGAGGGCCAATGGTTTAGCCGTTGACTGATAGCTCTGATCTTTATCAGTGATAAATCCTCTCTGGACACTGAGCCAGAGCATCTCTACTGATGGAGGTCATGCTATGAAGGACACATTAGCAAACACTATTAATAGCTGAGAATAGATTATCTGCAGATCTCCAGTAAATTTAGCTTTTTTTTTTAGCACTTTAGATAAATCGATGGAGATGTTCTGTCTGCTCCATAATATATAAAGTCCTATTTGACGTCTCTTTTGAGCAAGGTTCATGGTGTACTGATGGGTTTCAGCAGGGGTCCTTCAGATCTGCTTCAGAGACAAGAATGAAAGAAATTATGTTTTTTACTGTGGTAGGCCACTTTAATAGGGTCATTCTCAGAGAAAGGTGCAAATTTTATACATTTAATAATTCACTTTTTTTTTTACAAATATGTTTTGAAAAAGAAATGTCATACTGGGTTATTAGGACAGATTATTATTGTTGTTGTTGTTATTATTATTATTATTATTATATTTCAATTATGAATTATAAAATATGGGAATTCTAAAGCAGTGTTATTTTAAGTTTGATTGATATACTATTTTTGTTTTTAATAATATAGTTTAATAGTTCGTTTTAATTTTATTTATTTTATTTTCATTTTATGTGCATTTGATATTTTTAATTATGAAAATATTTCTATTGAGCTTTAATTTATTTTAATTTCAGATTTAGTATATATTAAACTTATTTCAGCTACTGCAGCTGCTAATGCAATATTCCTAATTTCCATTTAAGTTTCTTTACATTTATGTTTTTCATCTAATGTTTATATTTAATTTTATTTCAGCTTAACAAATGAAAATGATTTGTAATAGTTTTAGTTTTTAGCAAACAATAACAACACTGTTCCAAACTAAAAATTTTCAAGAATTCAGCAGTATTTTTTAAAAGAAAAACGAGAACATTTTCAAGCACAAATGCTCACTGTTTAGACTAAGGACCCTTAGTCGTTTTACAGGACTAGCTCAAAAAACATGTTGATGAGCCGAGAGTAAAGTCACTGTTCATAACATATCGTGAGCCAGTTGCTGTGATTTTGTCCGCAGACAGAGCTCGATTCGTCTGTTCCTGTTAAAGTCTAAGATGATGTGAAGCAGAGAAACCCCTGATAACTAACATGTCCAGATCGATGAATGTCAGCCCTGTCTAACCATCGTCAGCTGACTAGCATCCAACAGAACAAAACTAGATTAATAAACACTAAACATGCACAGAGAAGTAATGGAAAACATAACAGAATCCCACAATAACTAGACCACAGTCTGATCTGACTTCCCGTCCATCGAGAGCACACAAACAAAGCAACAGGAGGAAGCGCTGACTGAGCATGCTCCAATCCAAGCACAGACAGGAAGAGGAAATAGACGTACTGTAGAAGCTGGCCATTACGTAGTTTTGGCAGCGATCACCAGTAAACTCATTGGGGCACCTGAGAGGGAAAGACAGAAGTCACAGAGAGAAAAGAGAGGAAGACAGGAAGTGAGTTTGACACCCAGAAGTCCCCCGCACACACGCGTGTCTCCGGTGTTGCCCGCTGAACGTCTCGCAAACGTCTCCGCTTCCAAGAGCCAATCAACAGTCAACCGTGACAGAGAGAATGCTTTGTGAACGGCGGAGGCGGCGAGGAAAACAGCGCGGAAACAGCGGCGATGGCGTGTGTGTTTGGGGGTGAAGGGAATGATCACTGACTGCACATACGTTTGGGGTCAACGACTCTCACAGGGTCTGAGGTTTGACAGCGGTTCCCTGTGTATCCTGGAAGGCCTCGGCCAAACTTTGGGATGCGGGTCTTGTAGTAATGGCCGTGCTGAGAGTGGAATTCCACATAGCGGTCTATATGCAGAAATACTAGCTAGAAGAAACAAAGACAAAGTCCTACAAATCACATTTGATTTGCTTTTCTGGTCGCATCACAACACAACTCTCAAACCTCATATTAACAGCGTCTCTGCTGACTGCAGACCTGCACACATAAAATAATACCACCTTTTTCCTAATAAGCCTACTGCGTTTTAAATTATGGGAGGCACTTCTGGTTTGGGGAAGTTCCACCCAAAAAGACTGCAACAAATCATTTCAGATCATAAGATTGCGCTACAAATAATCATTATCTGTCATTTTGACTGAATATGGGCTGTACATTTTCATTCATTTTCTATTTTCAAGAGTCAGGAGAATAACGTTTGGTATATTAATATCTATAGAATAGCTCTTTTCAGCCCCCTGCATTATTTTCCTCCTGATTATTTTCATGTTTCCTTTGTATTCCGCTGTAAGCAAATGAAAAAAGACAACATATAGCCTACTGTGCATTTGTGGTCTGCTCTCCCGATTTAATTTACGATATAAACCATGAATAATTACCTGAAATGCACTGGGAATCTTTGATTTTTCTCCCCAAATCCTCACACCTCTTTCCAGGTTTGTTTTCACACAGATGCTGTGAAATGTAATTGTTACGAAATATAGACATACAGTATATTACTATAATGATATTTAACATGTCCGTAATATTGCTGCGGATACAAGGAGGATCTTTAGGACTTATGGTATGTTTAAAGTCATTTTTTAATGCTTTTACACTTATAAATGTCCTTTTAATGATCGATGGTTGAAGGGTGAGTAAAATACTGTCACCTCATTGTACCCAGTTTTTGAAAATGCTTATTGCGTTCATAGAGAAAACCTTTTTCTGATTGTTTACAGTGTAAATGGAAGTTACTCCCATAATTAGCGCAAAGCGTCATGGGGAGCAGGAAAAAGGTGGATAAACCTTGTCACGAACCGTAAACGGTGCAATTATGTGCGCAGCACCACACTCTCTGGACTCTTTTACTATGCGATAGCGATAGATGAAGTAAACAGAATGCTTTATATTTACACATTTAGATTAAATATACCACTCTCATAAATTAAGCACACAAATGGCATGATGTAATTATCAATAAGTTACATTATTATACGTTAAAAATCGCCCCTGTTTGTAAGGCAGTAGACAGTCACTTAAAGAAGCTGCTTTTTACTCGTGCTGCTACATTAATACATGACCATTTTACTGGTTCTCTTCTGGTTAGTATTTATTCATTTTAATCTCTAAAGGTCCATTCAGCTGACCGGCTGCTCTCTGGTGACACTGCGAGCGCTCAAAAACACAGCCGCAGAGCTCCAGCTGTGCGTCTGAAAGGAGTTGAACAGCTGGAGCATCTGTCTTTCTCAACAGAGAGAGTGAAGGCCTCCATATACTTCTGGTGTGATGTCATTTCAAACGAAATAAAGTTCATTTCGGGAGCTCGGAACAGCTTTCCAGAACAAACTTTCTGAAAAAGTGTGCTCCAGCTGGTAAAAACCTTCGAACTACTTGATAGGTATGTGTGCTCTGGGGCTCCATCATCTTTAATGTGGAAATCTTCTCTGGTTCATCTCACCCTCATCAGTTTTGTTCAGCGTTTATTTAGTTATTGAGAGAAAGTGTGCAGTACATACACTGCCATTCAAAAGTTTGGGATCAGTAAGATTTTTAATAAGTCTCTTATGCTCATCAAGGCTGTATTTATTTGATTACAAATATAGAAAAACAGTAATATTGTGAAATATTATTGCAATATCTAATATTGGTTTCCTGTTTCAATATACTTTAAAATATAATTTATTTCTGTGACACTGTCTTCAGTGTCACATGATCCTTCAGAAATCATTATAATATGTGATTTATTATCAGTGTTGAAACTGTTGTTTTTTGGAAGCTGTGATGATTTTTTAAGGATTCTTTGATGAATAAAAAGTTCAAAAGAACAGCATTTATTCAAAATAGAAATATTTTCTAACAATATAAGTCTTTACTATCACTTTTTATCCATTTAACACATCCTTGCTGAATAAAAGTATCAATTTCTTTAAAAAAAAAAAAAAAGAAAGAAAAAATTTACTGACCCCGAACTTCTGAATAGTAGTGTATTTTGTAACACAAAACGTCTATGTTGAATAAACACTATTCTTTTTAACATTTTATTTATCAAAGAATCCTGAAAAAAGTATCACAGGTTCCAGAAAATATTAAGCAGCGCAACTGTTTCCAACACTGATAATAAATCTGCATATTAGAATGATTTCTGAAGATCATGAGACAGGAGTAATGATGCTGAAAATTCAGCGCTGCATCACAGGAATAAATTATATTTTGAAGTATATTAAAATAGAAAACTGTTATTTTAAATTGCAATAATATTTCACAAAATTAAAATTTTTTCTGTATTTTTCTTCAAATAAATACAGCCTTGATAAGCATAAGAAACGTCTTTAAAAAACATTAAAAATCTGCTAGGGGTGTAAGTATATGTATTCGTACTGACATTTTTTGGTATCGGTATCAGTTTCGGTATTTCATTCAATAAATGCCGTTTTGATGCTCGTTGATGTGTGAGATATATGTGACTCAGTTCAAGGCAGCACGGATTGGAGTAGGAACATCATTTTTTTTAGATTTAGAAGTTAATGTAAAAACTGCCTTGTGTGCAGTTTACATATTTGCATAGAAATATTTAATTTGAGTGTTAATTATATCTAAAAATAAATAAAAATGAATTTAACAGTTTGGGCTCTAAGTGTAACCTTTAATATTATAGTACTGTGTAAGTAACAGGGCTCCCTGTATGCAGCCATTATTTGTTCAGTAAACCACTATTTAATAAAAAGGGAAAAAAGAAGCAATTTTATGTTTAGCTTTTCCCCCTGCTGTACAGAAACCGTACCAAAGCATTTTTTGTGTGTACCGTTACACCCCTAATATTTGCCTATTAATTTAAAGGCGACTCCCAGCAGTGTGATGAGTCAGGATGCTCTTTTTATCCTTCAGTGAAGAACAAAAAAGCTGAGTATATCGGTGCCTTTACACAATAAGAAGATAATGAGAGGACACGTTAACAACTAGATTTTTGGTTTTCCCCGAGGACAGTGTGAATAGGGTTGGACATCCAAAAGTCGCTTTGATGCTAGGGTGTTGTGGGTGGTTGCTAGGGTGTTGCTAGGTGATTTTCATGAATTTCTGGGTCAACATGAAAAAAGTCCACCTGTGATCTTCTGGTCTCTAGATATGGCTCGGCTTCCTCCGTCAATGTGCTTGGACATTCCCCTTCGTGGGACTTTTTCTCCTGTTTTATCATCCAGTAAGTAGTGTGTCTGATCACTTAGTAAAGTACCAACACACCTCTCATGTCTGGAGCACACACTGAACATTAATACTTACTTTAGTCTGATCAAATCACTACTAGTGATACTTGACTTGGCACTACATCCACGTGTTTGTTAAGGGTCACGCGGCCCCTGATGGAAAGAGATCTACAGTCCCAGAGGAGCGCTGCTGTCTGACTGCGACTCATGGGGGTCGCTAGGCCATTTTTAGGGGGGCTATAGCGATTAGCTCCATAAACTGTACACGAATTCGTGATCGCCTCAGTCCCCTTTAATTTTCATATGAAAACGGCGGCAGACTTCGATCGGCTCCTCCCCGTCTTTCAGCGCGTTATTTTTCAATCCGCTGAATGCGGCGGTGCAGATCGATAGATTGTTATAATTTCTGCATCTGTGCAGTTCTTTGTCATAATACATCCAGTTTACAAAATATCATGGGGGAGCAATAATCGGTTTCAAATCTACTGTAGCCTAAGTTTTCACTGCGTTCACCCTTCATCACACCACAGCTGTTTCCTCCAGCGAAAATGAAGCACATATGAACGCATAAAACGATCATGTTGCCATTTTAATTTGAAAATGTAACTTTCAATATAATACATATTCCAGTGCATGTGGTAAAGAGGTTTAGACTTGAATTTGGCTTATTCAGTACTCAAATGTTACACCTATCTGTGCAATACAGTGGAATACTGCAATAAGTTTAGTATACGACCTCTAATAATCAAAAAGTTTTATTTTATTTATATAGGCTATATATATATTTATTATTAGGCTATTATTATTATTATACCCTCACTGGGGGCTGAGCCCCCCTAAAATGAAAATCCTAGAATCGCCCCTGCTGCGACTGCATTTAGAGAAGCTCCTCTTGACTGCAGTGCTTACTGATGAGAACAGAGTCCTGACTTCAGCACTCGGGTTTGTGCTTATTCACCGAATTGGACAGTAAGAGCATGAATACCCCAGAGAGTGCTGTCAGAGAGAGCCATGCACGCAAAAAACCTTCGCTAGCAGTATGTGATCTGAAATGAGGAGGCAAAGTCCTCACTGCCTTTTAGTTTAATCCAATGTAAAGTAATGTTCCAGTTATAGCATAACTAATGTTACCACATCTTTCAGGTTAAATAAATAAATGTTGCTACACTTTCAAAAAACCAACAGACAATACAATTTTAATTTGTATTATTATATTACAAATGTTTTATTAATCAAAACTAAGAATATATCTCATCAAGTTTTTTAAGCATTTTTACATTTATTCCAAAATAGTAACTATAAGAACACAGAGCAACTTTCAGATTTCATGTCTATTTTTATTTGTGAATTGATGCTTAGCTGTTATCTTTAATAGTCAGAATCAGTATTTAATGTTTTTTTAATTTTGTAGAAATCGAGTAATCAGAAACATTACCAAACACTAGAATTAGACACTTTGACAATATGCAAATGATAAAACCTGTAACCAAAACCTGTACCTACTACTGTATGTTTGATATTTCATGTTTGCATCATGGTGACAGACTGAAAGCTGCTGTTGTTTTTACAGAACATTTATAGTTAATAATAGGCTACTGGTGTCTACCTTGACTTTTGAGAATTTTTTAAAAAGCATTTTCCTCGTATTATTTCTGAACACATAATAAGACAAGTTTGTGCAAGATGTAGTTGTAGTTCATGCATCTTTTCTGCAAATATATTTAACAAGTGATTTGTTTAACATTTACATCATGTTGACAACTTCATGTGTGCTGCACTTTGAATAGAATTTTCTTTAACTAGAGGGTTAATAAAGAAAAAGTTACTTGAATCATGTTGTAGTTACATTTTCAAGTTGACTAGTTAAAAAATTGTCAAAATTGAGAATCGGTCAAACGTTCTGAAAAAAATCTAGATTTTTATTTATTTTTTGCTTTATCGCCCAGCCTTATTCAGAACAATTTATTCAGAGGTACACTGTAAAAAATGACCGTGAATTTGTATTTTTTACGGTAAAATTCCGGCAACCACAGCTGCCGTTTTTTTACCGTAAATTTAACAGAATTTCTTTTACAGTGTAGGATTTATTGCATGAACAGTGTAAAAGGCCAATCATAGTGGTTTGGAGGCATTGCCTCCTCTCACATGACTTTTCCCCATTTGTTCTCAATTACTCAACCCAGGATCATTCGAAATACGTGCTTCTAAATACATTTCTGCAACACCATTATTACATACCTTACTAAATGTTTCGCCGCAGTTTTAAAATGAAACGTGGGTGGCGCTAAAACGTTCAATACGTGACCCTGGCAGCCTAAACCTTCCCGATAGTGTTAACACACGCAAAAGTGATATAAAACGTATGTGTTCATGCTATTTTTACTTCCTTATGCGGATTTGAGCTGTCTTGTTTGAACCGTAGTTTAACAGGGTTCGTTCATCACTGAAGAGCGTGAGCTACCAAGCAAACCAACTGAGTTAGAAAACTCATGCATATGAAGCTGTATATGTGACGACAACGTTCAAAAGTATCAGTTTTCAAATCTCGCAGCATGTTAAAATTGTTTTGAATTCATAACATAATATTCCTCAAGTAAATTTAGGCGTTATAAATCGAAACTGTGGACCTGCAAATCATATTTTGTGTGGAAAGGAATAAAAGTTGTGGGAGTTTTACTGCCTCTAGAGTTCATTTCAACTGGAAACTGCAGCGATTCGTGTGTATAGGTATGTTTTTTGAGTTTTGCAGAAATGTAGGTAGAGGCACGTGTTTCCAATGAGCCTATGCTGCAATTACCACCCACCAAACCCTTTATGCTTTGCTTTTTCGGTTAAAACCCAATGAGCTCAGAGGAAGCAAGAGAAGACAGCGCCTCCCACTGCAACTTCAACAGCTGGTGTCGCTGGTCCTTTTTTTTTAAAGAGTGATATATCGGCATTGTTTTACAGTATGTTGTACTGTGGATATTTTCTCATTTAATTATTTGAGGAGGCATTACCTCTCTCACGCCACTGTCTGAGAATCAAACCTCAAATAAAATTACTTGAGAAAAACACGTTCACAGTATAATCTCTCAGTGTTAAACGCGTGCGGATGAGCAGCTGTACCTGCAGAGGCGTCTGATGTTGCCGGGTGTGACCTCCAGCGTGAAGCATTCGCCGCCGTTCACGCAGTAGTTCCTCTCGCTCTCACTGCAGCGCGTCACATGACTGGAGGTCTTGGCTGAGGGAGTGGTGCTGGTGGCCGCTGCACAGATCAACACAACACATAAGTGCACTGAGCAGGGAACAGTTTTACTGCAGAAAATCAATGATGAGGTGCAGCAAGTTTGTTAGAGCTTCAATGCACGGCATGATTAGTTTAGAGCTTCTGTGAACAGTAACACTATGTTAGTGCAACTAAGCAAATTAAGAGAAAGCAAGCCCACATATGCTGAAAAGCTTCTTTCTCAGTGAGAGATAGTTGGTTTATGCAATGTTGAGACTAAAGATTGCCCACATGAAAGATGTTTCTGACTTATGAAATGACATGTTATTTGCAATGCAGAAAGACAGTTTTTAAACTGTTAAACTGTTTAAAGTTGTTAGAAGATCTATGCACAGCAAGTTATGTTAGAGTTTCAATGCACAGCATGATTAGCTTCACTAATCTAAGATCAAGGGTCTGAGCTGCAGATCATGACATGCACAGTATGGGTGTCTAATTCAAATGACCTTCACAAAATATCTGCTAAATATAAGACGAGTAGGAGAGAAGGCCATCAATGAACATCAGGCTGTTGAGACCGAAATAAATGCAATATTTCTCAACAGCTACTTCATTACACGCCTACACAGAGTCAAAGACGAGCAACATTCAAATAATTATGTTTCTGCTCAAATATAGCCATTTACAAAGCAGCACTATCATGCAATGCCGTGATTTAGTTTTAAGCATGTGACAGTTTCAAACGAACACCAATTCTAGAAATCTGAACAGCATCAAATAATATCACTCCGTACCTGTAACATTTCGATAATATCTGGATATATGAAAGCGCATCACTGCTGTGTGTCGACAACCACTGGGATGACAAAGTGTTTCCCTGAGCCCTTTAGATCTCCTGCCTTCCTTTGCACTTCCTCCAGCCACAGCGGTCTTGCAAAGTCCCTGCTCATCAACATTTTTAACTGAGCACCTCTACACCAGCTCACGCGTCACATCTGGCATTGCGTCTCTAATGCGTCATCAATGCAGCATTGAATAATCAAAGTCGTCACAACCTGGCCGGCCCTCTTAACTGTATTGAATCTGTACTTATAGCCCACTTCAAATCTTAAAAGTATATTTTTAAAAACTGTACTTTTAGATAATATATGAAATAAAAGGTCGCTTAAGTAGAGTACACTTTCATGACTGTTTCTTAACACACTTAAGTGCACTTTTAAAGTCACCATAAAATCTAAATGGACAATTCTTACTTTTTTTGTGGAACATGGCAGTGTTTATTATAAATTATTTTATCTGTGCACATTTTTTTTATATACACTGCCCTTCAAAAGTTTGGGATAAGTAAAATTAGAAATATTTTTTAAAGAAGTTTCTTCTGCTAATCAAAAATGCATTTAATTTAATAAAGAATACAGAAAAAGAGAAATATTGTGAAATATTATTGCAATTTAAAATACCAGTTTTCTATTTTAATATACTTTAAAATGTGATTTATTCCTGTGATGCAGCGCTGAATTGTCAGCATCATTACTCCAGTCTTCAGTGTCACATGATCTTCAGAAATCATTCTAATATGCTGATTTATTATCAGTGTTGAAACAGTTGTGCTGTTTAATATTTTTTTGCAAACTGATACTTTTTTCAGGATTCTATGATGAATAAAAAGTTAAAAAGAACAATATTTATTTAAAATAGAAATCGTTTGTAACAATATACACTACCATTCAAAAATTTTGGGTCAGAATTTTTTTTTTTTTTTGAGTACAGCAAGGATGTGTTAAATTGATAAAACGTGATAGTAAAGACTTATATGGTTAGAAATTATTTCTATTTTGTATAAATGCTCTTCTTTTAAACTTTTTATTAATCGAAAAATCCTGAAAAAAGCATCACAGTTTCCAAAAAAAAAAAAAAATATTAAACAGCACAACTGTTTCCAGCACTGATAATAAATCAGCATATTAGAATGATTTCTGAAGATCATGTGACACTGAAGACTGGAGTAATGATGCTGAAAATACAGCGCTGCATCACATAAATAAATTATATTTTAAAGTATATTAAAATAGAAAACTGGTATTTTAAATTGCAATAATATTTCACAATATTTCATTTTTTTCTGTATTTTTGATCAAATAAATGCAGCCTTGATGAGCATAAGATACTTCTTTAAAAACAATAAAAATCTTACTGATCCCAAAATTTTGAATGGCAGTGTATATATAAATTCATATTTCCTTGTAATGTTTTTTCAAAATAACTTTCCCTCTCCTTGCAACAACATCTCCTCTCTGATGACGTAAAAAAGTAATATACTTAAAATACATTTATTTCTAAGTATAGTTCAAATCTATATTTCTATATAGTTATTGACATATTGCTCAAGACTTACTGAGATAAACATTATAATTAAACTCTATTTGGAGTACAACTTGCGCACAATGCACATTTCTTAATATTACGCCTAAAATGTGTTTTAATGTCGCTATTTACAAGGATTGCATGATCTTTGAATAATATCTGTCTTTAAATGCAAGATATTTACATTTACATTATATTTACATTTAGTCATTTTGCAGATGCTTTTATCCAAAGTGACTTACAAATGAGGACATTTAAAGTATATTTAAAGTGCACCTGGAGTATACTTGCATTGCAATTTAGTTCCACTTTAGCACAATCAAATATACTTCTTTAGCTGGACTTCTACTTTCGCACTATTAAAGTGCATTAAGCACAAAATTAGTTGTTCCAATTTAGCAGACTTTAAGTATACCAGTTTAGTGTACCAAAAGTGCAATTGAAGAGTATTTTTATTAAATATATAAATATGTAAATGTATTTGTAGTAGACCTAGCATGAAATAAATGTATTTCAAATACATTTTAGTATATTTATTTTTCACTAGGGCAGAGAGGAAAATTTGGCTGTATATTTTATCCACATTTCGAAGACAATACATTTATTTGCATTTAATACAAATTTAAACTATACTAAATGTTCTTTTAATTCTAAATAACATGCAAGTAAGTCCAAAAAAAATTACATTCAGCTTACAGTGTTAGTACTTTTTAAAATTGTATTTCTTTTTCAGAAGGGAAAAAATGAGCACACATGTTCTGGACATCAGTCCTTCTGTCACACACACACACACACACACACACACACATGTTGTGTATTCATCACGTTATGGGGACATTCCATAGGCGTAATGGTTTTTATACTGTACAAACTGTATGTGCTACTGCCCTACACCAACCCTACCCCTAAACCTACCCCTCACAGGAAACTTTGTGCAATTTTACTTTCTCAAAAAAACTCATTCTGTATGATGTATAAGCTTGTTTCCTCATGGGGACCTCAAAAATGTCCCCACAAGGTCAAAATTTACTGGTATTACTATACTTGTGGGGACATTTGGTCCCCATAACGTGATGAATACCAGGTGCACACACACACACACACACACACACACATACACACACACACACCTGCAATCCTTTAGTATCTGTCACCATTAAGGGACTGATGACAACCCAGCCGTGAATTCCACCGATTCCCTGCGTGACTGACTGAGAACCTCCTGAAGTTACTTCATGACTTCACATACTAATGGCTCTATTTTCTGCTTTTAGGACCAAACCGATTCCACCAGGAAATATCCATAGCCTTCTCTAACCAGCTCTGACAAGTTACTCTCATTTACGGGCCGGGACACATGGCCACATCCGGCCGTCCTGACTTCCCCTCGACACTGTCGATACTGGACATCAGCCACTGAAGGTATGATGAAGATGAGCAGATTAGAATAAAACTCAGGCTTCAT
The DNA here is from genome assembly GCF_001515625.1 of Sinocyclocheilus rhinocerous. Taxonomy (NCBI): domain Eukaryota; kingdom Metazoa; phylum Chordata; class Actinopteri; order Cypriniformes; family Cyprinidae; genus Sinocyclocheilus; species Sinocyclocheilus rhinocerous. The sequence goes on along the minus strand of NW_015653463.1, from coordinate 230,414 downwards.
CCTGATAGATAATTGAGTTAGATTCGTAGGTCACAGACCCCATCAGGTGACCACTGAAGCAGGAGACATTCTGCCTTTGAGCTCCATGTAATTCAATCTTTACCATCCGAACTGCTGATGTTTGAGACAACCAGCGCTGCATGAATAATTGACAGCGTAACAGATTGCTTTTGTCCCGTTAATCTAATTGCCGTTTTTCACTCCCATTAAACCTGCAGCATTAGTGATCAGGCACATTTTATCATCCGTCACATCACAACAACGTTCAGTGTTTTCTGAGGACGGGAAAGTGACGTGCATTTGCATACGACTGACCGTCAGAAAACGCCAAATCAAAAGACTGTAGAATGGCAAGATTTTAAATAGACACTATTCATGCGATATTGGCATTTTGGCAACCTGCGCTCACAGTGACGGGCACCTCAACTGTCAGCAAAACAGCAGGAGTGCATTTGAGCCTTTTCAAGGTGAGAGACATGAGCCAAATCACGTATGAGCACATCTCAATGCAGCCAAAGTCTGGCGGCAAACAGCGAAGATGCTACAAATAAACATGAGTGATGAGCAAAGGAGAGGAGGGACAATTGGGTTGCTGTGTAACCTTCATGCTTGTACTTGAGTCTTTTGACATGTTAATGAACACCGACCTGGTCATAAAGAAGGAAATTCCCAGGAAAATTCCCAAGGTTTAGTCAAGTGGTGGCTGAAATGGAGTTGACATATAACTTGACTTTCCATGGACTTTCCATCGAGATTTTAGTTTAAAACTAATATGAATTTAAAAAGTCAAGTCAAGCTTTTATTTATATAGCACTTCATACAGTACAGATTACTGCAAAGCAGCTTTACAGGGATACAGAAGAAAAACATGATTTAATGATGAAAACACAATTCAATTGTGCTGTAAAGCAGCTCTAAAAAGTCTGAAATAAGTTGAAGTACTAAAATTACTCCAGCAATAATTGAAATTAAAAATAACTAAACAATACAAAAACTAATAAAAGGACAAATGCATAACAATAACATAACAAAACTAAAATGCAAGCTAAAAATAAAAATAAAAGCCAACTCAAAATATTAATATAATATAATAGTACATCAAATATAATAGTATATAAATATATAAAACACTAAAATAATATAGCATAGCTGTGCAGTTATAGAACATTAAATTAATTTAGTTGTAACTTGAGTGAAGCATCAGAGTCAAGGAGTCGCAATTAAATAACTAAAAATAAGCAAGTGATAAAAACAGTCAAAAATTGAAACTGTATTGTAAAAAGGAGAGTGTATATCTTATGAAAAGTTTTTCACCACTTTTAAAAACCTTTTCACTTCCGCTAGTTCAAGGGTCCTGCGGCGTAACAAATCGATATTTGAAAATACAAATATTTCATGTGCCTTTAATTATTATTTGCTGATAACAGCGGCATGTATAATAACAATAAACTGATTAGAAAATTGTCACACAGGACATTTCAAGTTCCAAAAAGTATTTCATGTCAACTACCCCAATGCAAAGTTTGCAGGTTTAGTCCCATGTAGTGGAGTCACTGTCTGTGAGAATACCTGCAAGACGCAGCGAGTCTCAAAATAAATGCTCCCTAAAAATAGCTGTGCAGCACATCCACTGCAATGCAGCAGCGCTCAGGGTCTCTTTCTCTGCGTGAGCACTTTGAGGGCCACTGCTGGATCGATTTGGTTCCATTTCATTTTTATTGCTGGTGGGAAGAAACCAAAGACGCCGGCTCTGCATCATGCTGCAGTGCAACCGTGCCACCTCTTCTGATGCAACTGCTGGACCCACACTTTCCTGTGTCCTTTACTCAAATACACAGGGAGAAAAATCCATCTGAGCATAGGCTTATTGAAGTATATTTTGTTCTTTCAGATGGGTTTTAATCTAATATGTAGAAACACAGTGTCCCCTATGATCTGAGAAGTGAACAGACTGCTGAATCATACTGCAGGTTTATCGGTGACTCAGTGAGTGCTGTGTGTCTAAGGCACAGGCTGTCTTTCCTCTTTAAAAGTTATGTGATACAACATCTGCAATGCACAGTACTGCTGTTCGCTTAAAGTCCGAGAATCAGGTCACTAGATCACGTGCCACACAGCATGTTAGCAGAGGACATAAACTCAATATTTAAGCACAAATGAAACATAGATAGGCTGCCGGGTAACATAGTTCATGCTATCTCTTCTTATTGCAGTTACAATAAAATGGGGACTAGAGCATTCAAGCTTCAAAAAGAAGCTCTATAAAATAAAAGCACCAGTGCCCTAAACTTTCAAGTGTTAAATTGTATTGTTCTGGAAAAGAGTGACCATAACATTATTCAAAATTTTCCCTTTCTGCATCACAGAAGAAAGAAAGTCAGGTTTAGACTACTAAAACAGTTTTAGAATACTAGTAGGTGTAGAATACATAGTACATAATAAATAGTAGGTTTAGAATACTAAAACATAGTACACTGATGAAAATGATTCTGTGGTGAAGTAAACACTACAGAAAAACAAATGTAATTTCTATATAAAAAAGCTAGTTCAGGCAATAATTTAAAAAAGTAAATTCTTTATTGGTACTCAATTTAAGCTTGTAGAAGTTAAAGGGGTCATATGATGCGATTTCAATTGTTCCTTTCTCTTTGGAGTGTTACAAGCTCTTGGTGCATAAAGAAGATCTGTAAAGTTGCAAAGACTAAAGTCTCAAATCCAAAGAGATATTCTTTATAAAAGTTAAGAGTCAGCCACACCTACCTAAAACGGCTCGTTCTAACACGCCCCCACATACCTACGTCACGATGTGGGAAGATTTGCATAACGCCGCCCAAATGTTCACGTAAAGAAAGAAGGCGTAACTTTTATTCTTGCTGTTGCCGCCGCTGCCGCCATGTCGTGGAGTCACTGTGTTTCGTTGTGAAAGTGAAACTACTTTGTTCAGACCGATGAGCTTTGTAAAAATCGACGCGTTTCAGAAAGGCGGGGCATAGAGGAGAAACAATAATGTACAGTATGTGGAAAATAATGTGTTTTTTGAACCTTAAACCGTATAAACACATTTCATTACACCAAATACACAAAATAATGTTCTTTTTAGCAACATCATATGACCCCTTTAAAGCGTAAATATAATACTAAAACCTACTTGACTTTTCTGATACTGGTGTTTATTAACAATCAATCCCTACTTCTAAGTAACATACACTTTAAAAGCATGGTTTAATTAATTAGGTGCTATATTAAGTAAAATCAAAGTATTGCCGAGTAAGCTTTGACTAAATAAAAATTACTCAAACGTTTACTGGCCAAGCTAATTTTCTTTGTTAAATTTCCGTAATTATACGTAGTAAAGTAGATTTTACTTAATTCTATATGTGAAATTATATATAATTATGTACTATTTACTTAATTTCTTAATGAATGTTAAGTTCAATAGTAAGTAGATTGTACAGAGCAGTAGCAGTAAAATTGATCTGAAATGTGTTACGATTTTTTAAAAGTAAATCCTACAAGTTATTTTTTTCCAGTGTACTCCCAATCATGACACACTATTGCTTAAACACCAGAGAAAGCCTAAGAAGCTGGCGTTGTTCTTCAACTGTTGGTTCTGGTGTGTACAGCAGGTCATATCAAACATCCCTCCAATCTCTCAGTGTTTACCTGATTCATCTCACGCATGCCCCGTGACAGACGAGATTTCTGTTGATCTGTAACCACAAGTCTCACTCAACATAACCAGCAGGAAACAGATGTGTGCTTCATAGCGCTCTTGTGTAATGTGTGTAAAGAGCACACCTTCGGGCTGCAAAATGCCAAGACAGTCTTGTGCGGCATGATTGGGAGCTGTTCTAATGGACCTGTATGGAAGAATTACTAATAAGCACAGTTTTACACTGGAAAACCCTACACTGGGAAAAAAAGCCATAAGATCAAAGTAAAAACTTGTTACAAGTAATCGGTTTAATTTATCTTAAAGGGGTCATATGATGCGATTTCAAGTTTTCCTTTCTCTTTGGAGTGTTACAAGCTGATTGTGCATAGATAAGATCCCTGAAGTTGCAAAGACTAAAGTCTCAAAACCAAAGAGATATTCTTTATCAAAGTTAAGACTCTGCCACGCCCCCCTAAAACGGCTCATTCTAACACGCCCCCACATATCTACCACACTATATGGAAATATTTGCATAATGCCACCCAAATGTTCACGCAAAGAAAGAACGCGTGGTTTCAGTAACCGCAGTTAGTGTTGAAGCAACCATGTCAGGGAGACGCTGTGTGTTTAAGTGCGAAAGCAAAAGCACTTTATTTGGATCACTTACAACAGAACAGCAATGCATTTTATGGACGACCGTTCCGTGAACCTAGGAGAGGAGGTAATTCTGACTTTGCTATGACAATCTGGCACTTCTGAATCAGCTACTGTAAGTATGTTTTGTTATTAGTTTAAGTATTTGCTATTGACTGTTCAAATGCGGAGTTTTACGCATCGTGTGTGTGTGTGTGTGAGAGAGAGAGAGACAGCGTCACATCACAGTAGAGTCAGCTGTCTTAACCGCGGCTTGTCTACTGCATCATCACTGTGTCTGTCACGCGACTCTGTTCCCCTTTCGGGCTCTGTCTTTACATTTATTTTGAAAGATGAAACTCGCGATTATGGTAAGGGGCGTTACATTTCCGACGAGTGCTTGCGGTAAGGAGGGGGCTTTGTAGAAAACGAAGCGTTTGAGAGAGGCGGGGCATAGAGGACCTACAATAATGTACAGTATTTGAAAAATAATGTGTTTTTTGAACATTAAAGCATGTCAACATATTCTGTTACACCAAATACACAAAATAATGATCTTTAAAAAAGCATCATATGACCCCTTTAACTGAAAAAAAAAAAAGAAAAAAGAAGTTTGACCAAATCAGATTTTATAGTCGACTGAAACTAAAAATTCACTTTCAACCAAATATATTTTTTTACACAATTATACTACAAATTATCACTGAATCTGTTTGGATTAACTTAACTTTAAATCACATATCCACATAAATACAAATCTAAATTGTACATACAGTATTAAGCACACTGGAAAAAGTGACCCGGTTAAGTAGCCTAAAAATGATTTAGCACATATAGCACATTAAATAGCACATGCATAGCATGCTAAATGCTGTGTTAAATGCTCTTTGAGCAAAACAAGTCTCCCGCTTTTCTCATCTTACTCAAAAACACATAAAATAACACTTAATTACATAATTTTTTACTCTCCTCATTAAGTTCCAAAGCAAAGCATACTGGGAACAATTCTCAAACCCAACTTTGATGAACCACATGGTTTTTACAGAACGCAGAATTGTCATTTGATTTGAAGCAAACTGTAAATTACAACAACAAAGCTTAGTTTTACGTCCAATTAACTAAATATTTTACTTTATCGCAATGACAAGACAAAAAAGTAAATTTATTAAGTTGGATCAAGTATAAAATGTTCTTTATTATAATAAGGCATGTGCACTTTTTTCCAGTGTAGCTCTTTTTACGTTTTAAACAAAAAACTGAATGAAGAATTCAGACAGTTGCTAAACACACTTATTATGTTTAATGTTTATGTTTAATAAACACACTTATTATGATTATGTTTACAGATGTTAGAGAAAACACAACTGTTACTTTCACTGGCACATCATTTTAGTCTCTAATTTCTCAACATACTGTTATTAGTAGTAATAATATCCGCATTCTTTAAAAGGCAGTGTCACTTTACTAGTTAATATTTAACAGAACTCCTTATCTATGTAATGACTAAGGTGCCTACTTGGAAAGGGCTGCCTGATGTGCTCCAGTCCATAATAATCCTCAGGATAAATCTATAGAACGCTTTATGAAAATCATTACTAATCACATGAACTACAACACGGTAGTGCTGTTGGCGTGGGTACATGCGGGGTACAACCATTTAGACAATGTAGAAATACTGAACTTCATATAAATGAACAGTAAAAATATCAAATGTCTAACTGAATTAACTAAATTCAAATATACTTAAAAAAATTACTTCATGACTATAAATTTATGGCAACACTTTAGTTTAGGGACCAATTCTCAGTATTAATTAGTTGCTTATTAGCATGACTATTATTAACATATTGGCTGTTACATGAGGTATTATGATAAGCTGTCAAACATTCTGAAATCATTTTATCCCTCCCCACAAATTTGTATTATCTTAGTCCAGAATAAGATGTAGTTTCATGCATGTTTTGCTAGGCTGCTTGCAATGCTGAACATAAGTCTGTAACACTAATTAAAATCTGTTTTGGGCTCGTGAAAGTGTAGATCAACTTGCCTTCTGTTGAGGATGGCAATAGCTAAACCTTTTGACTTGCCATTTATAATCATTAGACCCATAATTATAGCATAATATTAATCTAATTTATGAAAAATGACAAATAGGCCAGAATAGACCAGAGGGATGCATATCAAAAGCAGAAGCAGAGCAGAAGCAAAGAGTCTCATTTCTGTATTTGCAGTCTCCTAGACTATTCAACCTCAAGTCTCATGTCCCTCTTTCAGTACAAGTCTGAGGGATTTTTTCCCACCTCTTTTATGAAAATAATCACAAGTCTGATCAAATACAATGCAGCGATCCTCAACTTGAGCACTCATAATGTCAGGTCTGAACAGCACAAGATAAAGTACTCTGAGATAAAAGCAACATATAGAGAGCGTGAGAGGTCATATCTAAAGCAGCTGGGGAAATGTCTGTTTTTTAGTCATATGATCAGTTAATTACTCTCCTGCCAAGGCCTTAGCATGCACACCACTGGGATTATGAGACAGATGGTGTGAGGAAAACCCTTTTGTTTCCAACATCTTCAAGATAATTAGTCACACCTGGGCTGTGCAGAAGGACAGACTGATGATCATACTGTGGTCATAAGTCTTACTGTACCCTGTAGTAACCACCGGTTTCTGTTAATGGCTTCACTATTATAATAGTGACACACAGTGAAAAGATGAGTAATCTGTAAAAAGTAAATCTTAAATCACATGTGCATGAACTTGCTGGTCTAATGGAGGATTTTTGCAAAGCCGCAGGCATTCTGACCTACAGGAGACCACATCCAGATCGTACCTCATCTAACTGACCTAGACAGAGAGAAACTGGCAGGTGAAGTCAATGTGGAGTGCAAAATATGTATTCTTCAAACCAGCTACACTTCTGTTAACAGATTTCCATTTCATAGACTGTAAAGTCGTCAGCACAAGATGAACTGACAGAGCCGGGAAAGAAAGATTTAAAGGGGTCATATGATGCTATTTTAAAGATCATTATTTTGTGTATTTGGTGTAACAGAATATGTTGACATGCTTTAATGTTCAAAAAACACATTCTTTTTTAAATACTGTGCATTATTGTAGGTCCTCTATGCCCTCTATCTCTCAAACGTGTCGTTTTCAACAAAGTCCCCTCCTTTGACAAGCGCAGTCTGCTCTGATTGGCCAACTGACCCAGTGCTGAACCTTTGGGCGGCGTTATGCAAATCTTCGCACATCGTGACGTAGACATGTGGGGGCGTGTTAGAACAAGCCGTTTTAGGTAGGCGTGGTTGACTCTTAACTTTTATAAAGAATATCTCTTTGGATTTGAGATTTTAGTCTTTGCAACTTTTCAGATCTTCTTTATGCACCAAGAGCTTGTAACACTCCAAAGAGAAAGGACAAATTTAAATCGCATCATATGACCCCTTTAACTAACTACACTTACTCTATTTTGCACAAACTAATTTCTGGAAAATGCTTGATGCTCATTTCTGATCAATGCTACAGATCTGAACCTGATTTTACGCTGCTTTTAAGACTCCTGAACATGCATAAAAAGCAGGTCATTCTGTGAACATTAAATAGGTAAGCAATGGTCGCACAGTATAGGCGCAACTGATTTGCTGCAAAGCTGGTAAGAAAGCATTGCTGCTTATTGCTTGCACATTTGTCTGTTAGACTGGTGATGCAACTAGTTTGCATTGCAGCCAATCAAAAAAGGTCAAACAGAACAAAATATAATGACTACTGGCAAAATTAGCATGTTTTTATGGTTGCAATTGCCAAATTGATTATCTGAGTTATGTGAAAGTTGACAATACTCAAGAAGGTCCTGAAGAGCATCTACCCATGATTCCTTAAGCCTTATGGCTACCTAAAGTAGTTCGCTGTTTTGGGCACCAACTGGCACACAACAAATTCTAGGAAGAAAACTTATCCCATCATGCAATGAAACAAGTTCAGCCACATTTAGTGAACTGTCATAAGTTAATCGATCATAACAAAACAAAACAACAGAAGGAAAGAATGGACTATATTGTGGTAACCAGCTATGGTAACACTACATCACTGCTGATGTCTGAAATACAATGTGATTTATCTGAGGAGGGAAATATATGCAAACAGGCTTTTGTTTCTTCATTATATAAAAATACTCTCTTGAAAACGGGAGTCTTTTGTTCTGTAAGTCCCAATAGTAAAGCATGTGCTCTTCTAGCTTACTTTCTGATACTAATGCAATTACACACATCTACTCAGGAAAGGCAATTAAATTCAGTAAGTCAACCATGACAACAAGCAAAAACAACACCCAGAAGTGCTGATTCACAAAGAAAAGAAAATACAGACACATAATGTGTTTTTTTTTTTTTTTCAGTAAACTGGAGCTTGTGTCATATTTTTAAACTCAGTCAATGAACATTACGTGTGTAGACATACTGAGTGACATTGAGCAGGTCATTGTGCTCTGTGTGTGTGTGTTGTTCTCTATGGGGTTTCAGATCTTCACTGTGAGCTGGTGAAGCAGAAAGGACAAACAAACGCAGCATCATGTCCTGCAACATCACAATCACAGCAGCAATCTCACCCTGACAAAACACACACCTGCCCAAATTTAGCTAGCAGCATAAATAATTACTACAAACACAGTATATGCACTTATTTTTGTAATGCACTTATTCTTGTTTTTCTTCTGGAATTGAAAAGGCTCATTTTTACAGTACCATGCTTAAAAGAGTGAATATACATATATATATATTTTATCCAGCAAGCAGCTGTTCAGTGGATATTTAAGGCAGATCATGAGCAGTTCAGTCTCAGCACTCCAGCACTAATCTCCAATTTCAGATAGAAGTATGCAGTGTGCTTTTTGCCAGCACTTTCTGCTCATTGGGGCTTTTGTCCCAGCAACTAAAAAAAGGTCTGGTTGCTCCAAACACTGCACCAAATCAAGCATTTTAAAAAGAATAGTTATTACAGAAACAATGCACATTAAAAGAATCGTGCAAACTCAATGTAATGTTTTTGGACACTTAAATTGCATGTTAAATGAAATTAAAAAGGTATTATATTTAAAATTTATATTAAATGCAATTAGCTGAACAGAGTGCTTTTTTTGACCCACTTAAGTAGAACTCACATATTCATATCTTTTCAAAATTAATTTTGATTTCTTTGAAATATGGTTAAAGTGTACTGCCAAATACAGACAAGTATTTATAGTAAACTGAAATATTAATGTGATTTCTACTGAAATAATTGAAACTTGTATGTCATTTATTTAAATCTATTTTAATGAAGTTTTGGTGATTTTTAGTGGCTGTAGGAAGTTCACACATGTTCAACAAACAGTGAAAAGTGACATTTAGTCTATTGTTTTATATACTTTTTGTCAAATATTTTCTTTGTAAAGTCTGGGTAGTGTATCTTGAGGTATCTAACTGTGTAGGTAGTGTATCTAACTGTGACTGTCCAAATATTTTTGTGGTCATTGTATAATAAGCGTTAGAAACGAGGTGTCTTTAAAGCATATGAAGGACACACATCAAAGTTCATCATGCAGTAATCAGGAGAGAAGCGTGATGGTATGTTTTTGTCTATTCTCAGAAGTCGGCTCATTAGCATTTGAATTCTCATTATGCAGCTTATTCTCAGAAGAGGAAAAACACACAGAAAGACGTATGTTATGTGGACGGCTGGGAAATCAGACGCTGCTGGGAGGGGAATGTGATTTCCACACAATCTCCAGAGCGGACAGACGCACAAATACAGAAAACACTCTCACACGCATGTCACTCTTTGGTACATACACAGCCAGGAAACTCAGTGTGTGTGTGTGTGTGTGTGTGTGTGTGTGTGTGTGAGAGTGTGTACGTGTATATATGGTTTATGAGGACACAAATGTGTATAATGACATGGGTACTACAACGTAAACATGGTTTATGAGGACACTTCCTGTGTCCCCGTAAAACAAAACGCTTAAAAAACATAC
>NW_015653463.1:209484-220103 GCF_001515625.1 Sinocyclocheilus rhinocerous | reverse complement strand
GTTAATGAGACTCTGAAGGTGATCATTAGGCAAACCCAGCTCAGCTCTCCACAGACACACACTGATTCACAGACGCAGCAGACGATGTGGGACAGTCAGACCGCACACACACTTATTTTTAACATCTCTCTGTTAGCAAGCACTATTTCTGCTCCATGAATTTTATTTTTTCTAGATAATATGCAATGAAATGAACAGTGGCCATCATGAGATGCTGCTGGCGTAGTGTTTCCTGTCTCGCTGACCTTGTCCTTGTGCATTGTAATATAAGACTGATGTGCATCTCACCAATATCATTATGCAGCAGAGACTCAAGGGAGGTCTGTTCTCAGGAGTGTATCATATATTCACGGTACCCACAATGCCTTTGGCATTCCATTCAATCCCTGTTACCTTCCACCAAACAAGGTCACGAAAAGACACTTGTGATATCTGCACATTCATGACGTTTCCTGCAATCAATCCAGGGCCTGCAGAAGGCCAAATAATACATGGACAGAATTATTTTCCTCTGCAGATAGCAAAGGCTCCACAAGACAAGGCAAAGCAGAAATCATGTGCACTGAAAAACGTACATGACGCGATTGCGCTGTGAAATCCATTATCAAACATCTCAATTTCACTGAGAAACGAAATGCTCTAATTGATCTAAATGCTCATGACATCAAACATGTAGTTACTGAACAGAAATCACCCAAAATGATGGCAAATGTGTTCCTACACACTGTGTGATCCTTGTCCAAAAGTGCTAAGTACTGATTACTTCAACATTAAACATAGAATAATACGGGTCAATTACATAAAAGAGTGTTTATGATCAAAAAATATATTTTAGTCAAATCTCTGCCTAGTTCAAACTCTTACTGGTTTAATATGGCTTTGAATTTTTAAGAAAAGATTACATTTAAAAGGTCATGTGGTGTGACTATCAAGTAAACAGTAATACCATTTCCTTGCAACTTGAATATATTGGTGTGCACATCTTACACTTTATTTTCTAATAATAATAAAATATATATATTTCAAATTAAAAAGCATTATGAAGTATTATTGTTTTGGGTAGCTGTACATCCTGTGCTAACACTGATCTTGAGACATAGTCATAAAACTTGTTTCATGTTTTTTATTCTGCATGTTAGTTGCACCACATGATGTATTGTGAAATATTATTCTCTTACTCCTATTAAAATGAAATAAACATTATGCCAAAAGTACTTAAAAGGGTTTTCTTTTCAAGAATCTCATTCTGTTTGTTTTCATTATCATACCAGGACATTTGTATCAGCCTAAAATATTTAACTTCATGCCCACCCCATGTAATTGACCCGTTTTGTGTGCAGTATGCATCAGTCAGCGAACAGACTATCTGTCTGTGTGTCTGAGACAAATCACATCTAGCAATCAATACAGTCAGTGTGCTGCTCAAATTTTGACAGGAAAAACTGCAGCAAATGATGCAGATTAAAAACTTTCACCTAAAATCTAACGCAAAGACATTTGTGAGACAGAAGCTGCTGACTCAAATGACTTTAAGGATGCATGTCTAGCATATATATAAGATTATTATTTATGTGCTGAGTCACTGGATCGAACATGTCGGGCCATTAGAGGATTCTGTTCAGAACGGCACCGTTACCTTCCTCATAACTGCCAGATGTCACTTCATTCCAGCATAATTAAATCAGAGATGTTTGCCTCAGCTGGTCTCTCTCCATTACAATAATGAATTCATCAACCCCATGGCTCCATTTCACAATCACATCTCCATACACTGTTTGGATTTGGATTTGGTGCAGTAATGGAAGGGGTGAACATGCTGTGATCAATAATATGTGCATTGCCCTGATTTACCTAACTTTATATAAGGATAAACACAGCTCCTCTGAGATTATGCGACGAGTTTGATGAAGAAAAGAAGCCGTTCTGGTGTTTGAAACCCATTTTTGCTGTGTTCTGTGAGACTTGCAGAGAATTTATGAGCTTCAAGTCCACAAAGAAAAGAAGCCGTTCTGGTGTTTGAAACCCATTTTTGCTGTGTTGTGTGAGACTTGTGGAGAAGTCCACATGCAGATGGGCCTCATGGGACAGAAAACGCCTGAGAGGCGGCTAATAAAAGATGATGCATGCTTACATGCATGCACATTATCATTATGCTCATTGTTAATTCACATTTGGTGCACAGGTAAAACAGCATGTAGTTTGGGTTTAGCTTTTGGATTCCACCTGATATACTAGTGTGGTGCTTCTAATGCTGGCTCGCAGACAGCAGGGAAAAAGCGATGTCACATAGGAAAAGATGGTTTGCATTGATCACGTGTTTTATGCTGTGAGCTATTGAGAGCATGACATTTTGTAAACAAATTTTCCTACATTCAGTCATGTTAATATGTTTGCATAATTTGGGTCTACGAATCCACTAACACTTTAGCATAGGGACCAATTCTCACTATTAACTAGTTGTTTATTAGCATGCCTATTGGCTGTTTATAAAGCACATATTCTGCATGAGCATATTCTACATCCCTAATCCTACCCAATACCTAAATTTACCAACTACCTTACTAACTATTAATAAGCAGCTAATTAGGAGTTTACTGAGGCAAAAGTCGTAGCTAATGGTTTGTTAATAGCGAGAATTGGACCTTAGAATAAAGTGTGATCACAAATTCTGTCATAGAAGTAGTACAAGTCAACATTTTGAATTTAAGGACTAAGTTTTTGTTATGTATGTGTTAATGTAAAATAGATCCTTGAATCAAGCGCTATGACAGTGAGTTTGCTATCTGAATAAAAATAATACTGGCATCAGTATTATTGAGTATTATGTGCAAGCACTTTTCATCACATGGTCAATTGCACACTTACAACAGTGGCTGCAATTAAGAAAGTGAAACCTTTGCCATCTAGCTAAGATGAACAACAATCCATAAGACATTGAAGACCGTCATTATTAGATGTAAAAGGCGCTGTGATGGGTGGAACTCATCTACTGAAAGCGGGGCATGAACTCTGCATGAACCTCATTACACTCAACAAAAGCTGCAAGAGAACAATAATGAAATGAACAGCTTCACAGATTATTTGTTAATTAAAAAGGATAAAGTGGAAACAACAGTAAGTGGATTCGAAACATGAAATGCTCGAGAAAAATTGAGAACAAAATCAGTCAGGAGTCTTTTTCCTTGCTTAAGTAATAAATCATCTACACTGTGTTTTTCCTGGTCCTGATGGCAATGAACATGTGAAATGTGTCTGTGACATCACGAGGAAGACATTTTAAAAGGTTGGTGAGGCGTGCAGCACTGATCGATAAAGCCATCAGCTCAGAAGTCCATGGGAAGTTATTTATACATTATTTAATGAGTTCACAGTGCTGTGCATTTATGAGCAGCATGTTTTACGGGATAGAGACCTATGGCTTATGTATGTTTACTATCATGTACTTAGTGCTACGCACCATTTCACTGTGTTTACATAAGCTAGCTGGTTCATGAATCCTTTAATCACAGAAGAGCACAGATTTATTGTTTGAAGGCTACACCTGAATTTCCTTACATTTAGTAAAAAAGAAGAGGCGGAATCCAATCCACAAAGAAGTGACAGAGGACCCAGTCGTTTAACCTATAACACTAATCTTCCACAGGAAAAACCTGCTACTATAGTGCTGCTACCACACAGGACATCAATATATTCAGCATTGTAAAAAAAAAAAGGCCAAGTTTGATTCTTGGCTTTACTTCCACTGAAATACTGCAGTAAGATACGAGTCAGGTTGTTCGTGCAAGCCATCTCAAAATATCCTAGATCTAAGACAGATACTGCCGCCTGTCTATAATACAGCTCAGTAGTGACTGATGAAGCTGTGAGGCCAGCGACTTACAGTCACAAACAACTTTTTATTCTCAAGTTCTGTAGAGAATCATCTAAAGTATGTACTGGAAGAACCCAGATACCAACACACTGATCTAAAGTCAATTTTGAAAAATTGACACTTAAGACTGGTTTTGTGGTCCAGGGTCACATTATGTATCTATACTGTTTACAACCATTACAGTCATTAACATACAACACACTGATCTAAAGAACCTTAATAAAACACCAAGAACTTCATTAATCTGCAATCAACCATTCAGCAACCTAAAATTCGCACACAACCCAAAACTGACATTAATTATAATACAGTGAATCAGCGTTACTGGGTTGTTCCACATATGTGACCCTGGAGCACAAAAGCACTCTCAGATGATGTATAAATCTCAATTTTGAAAAATTGACACTTAAGACTGGTTTTGTGGTCCAGGGTCACATTATGTATCTCTACTATTTACAACCATTGCAGTCATTAACATAATCTAAAAAACAACCTTTAAAACAACAGGCAAACAACTGCAGCTTGGCACATGAAATTTACAAAATTCACTATTTTCAAGTTACAAGCAGCTGTCTGCTCATTTTCTCCTCACATCAATCATACAGGCTCTCACAGAGAGATCAGTGCTCAGTGTTACCTGTGATTGATAGAATCACAGGCCTTTGAGTGATGAGGTAAATGTAAATTACTAGTACAATAAAGTACTAATGCAATCACATGTACAGAATGTGCCCATGATGCATTTGTCTCTCGTAATATTTCTGTCCTGTTCTTTCATCTCTCAAAATCTGCCGTGTATTTCATCAGGCTCAGAATCACGTTGACTACAGCTTCCTTGTTAGTCAGCTGATCTGCTGTCTGTTATTGATTTAGACTGAAATTTCTAACACAACCGATCGCATTTCCATTTCAGGCCTGGACAATTGATCACAGTGCTCGCAGTGGGAGGGTCTTTGAGCTTCCCAGCAGCACTTGCTTCAGAGGTGAAGTGAGGTTATAAAGATCGAGTCGTTGATCACATCCGGTCTGCGCAGAAATGAAGTCTGGTCAGAAGAATCAGAATTCAACATGAATGAAGCTGTGAGGGGCAGTGGGTTGGATTGTTGTGTACATTGACGAAGAAATGCATCCAGCAGACACAAAAAAAAAGCAATAAAAGTATAGTAGTTCAGCACAGCTCTGTTTTCAATCACATCAAAATAAATATGATGTTCAGCCTGACTAGGGTGCATTCTCTATTATAATTATTTCTCAATTACAAGTAAAGTGCAAGTTTTTTTGTGTAATGGGTTTACTTGAGATCTCCTAACAGATGCCTGGGAGATCTTGATTCTGTAATTGCTTGGTATTTAACACAAGCAGCCGCCTTAAACTTTGACAGATGAGGTGAGATAACCCAATCCTTCAAATGGATTAAAGGGCTTGGCTGAGATAAATCAATAATATCTGCATGATAATGAGCTGTGACCTGCAGATACATGCGCAGCATCATTATCAGACTGACCTCAGGAAACTTCTTGTAGGATGACGGTGCATCACTGCACACTGCTAAAAGTGGCAAAAAATTAATTAATTAATTAATTAATTTAAAAAAACAGAGGAGAAAAAAAATGAAGGGAGGGAGATCCGAGAGTGGAAGCCTGGCAGTCCTCCAGTGCACACTGCTAAAAGTGGCAAAAAATTAATTAATTAATTAATTAAAAAAAACAGAGGAGAAAAAAAATGAAGGGAGGGAGATCCGAGAGTGGAAGCCTGGCAGTCCTCCAACCGTTATAATTCTTCAAGCTCTCAAAGTCACAGTGGAGAGCGGATAGTATTACTGACGATCACCTTGCTCTGGAAGGGTATCGGCTAGTCTTTGTGGAGACTCTGACCTTGAAATGGAGCAGAGCCAAAAGGAAGTGTCCTCCTCTCACTGCAGCACTGCTGCATTATCATGCATTATATGTGCCGTGACTGGGGTCTGATGTAACTCGTGTGGGCAGGTAACCGGTAGTAGTGTTTAGATTTAACACAACAATCATCAAGCAGCTTCAAAGGGTCGTCTGCGTCACTATCAACACCCATCTCAGTTAGTTACGTCCAGGGCTTAGTCACAGGAGCGTGCAGCACAACTGACAAGATACAACACGTCTGCTTTGAACTAACAAAAGCACTCACATCCGGCTCTTGCCTCACTATGAAACATTGCTTAAATGTATAAACAATTAATGTTCTTTGATCCTGTATGAATGGACAGAATGTACTGAAAGGGGTTTGCGTAACCATTTTAGTCATTCAACATCTAGACCTACACCTAAAATTGTAATATGCATATGCAGTCAAATATGTGACCCTGGACCCAGTAGGGTCAATTTTTTGAAATTGAGATTTATACATCACATAAAAGCTGAACGAATAAGCTTTCCAGTGATTTATGGTTTCCAGGGTCACATATGTGAACACTGATGTGAACACAGATTGTACTTACAGGTCTTTGGAACAATATCGTTAGATTCCAGAGTTTGAGATGGATACTGGTTTGCAGTGCCATTCTGGAGGGGTTTGAAGGTGCTCTTGGGGCTGGGTGGAGACACAGAGTTTGTGTGGACAGTCACTGCTGCAGTGGGCGTAAAAACGGGCACCTTCGATGAGGGCGGCTCAAAGGGTCTGCTCGTGGACTCCCCTTCCACAAAGACCTTGGGCTGTCCTGGGACAGACGGAGTTGACGGGGTGGAAGGTGAGACTGATGTGGAGTTCTGAGTGAAGTCTGAATTGATTATAGGATCCTGTCCGATGCGCTTGAGATCAAGGTGGGTCGGCGGCTCGTATTCGAAGATCTTGTCCACAAAGACCCACTTGAGGCCGGCGGTGCAGAGGGCAAGACTTAGCAAGCAGGCCAGGATGGGCAAGATGCAGATTTTTTCAGAGCGGATGCAGCTACTCACCCGCTCCAGATCGAGGCACACGCAGCATGCAGCCACAGGCAAAGGCATGCATCCCAGAGGACCACTCTCTGAGCCGTCGCTACCCCCCGCCACGTCCTCCTCCGCTTCCTCGGGCGTCTCTTTCGTGGCCACCTCAGACAAGGCATCCGAAGGAGCCTCTTGAGATGCAAGTCCGGCAGAGATGTCCTCCGCCGCTTCCGACTTCATCTCCGCCCCTGGTTCGGTCGCTCAGAAGCAGCTGCGCAGGACTCCTCTAAAGCTGCAGCAGGCATGCTGCCTCGTAAAGTCTTCTTTCCATTATCAGATCAGCAGCGAGGGGGAAGGGACTCTACACGATACTCAACCGACTAACCTCGTTAATAAAGAGGAAGACTTCCGTGGCTCTGATTTCTGTCGCCTGGGTTCGTTCTCACATAGCAGGAAGAAAAACACAGGCAGCCAGTCTATAAATAAGGCATATGCTCCGGAGGCCGCCCGAGGGTGGATCCCGCCTCAGAGAGCGCTGCACTCACCTGGGGGCAGGGCTGGAGCGCCTGGGCTGCGGTTCATGCTCTGCAGAAAATGGCTGAATCATCCGAAAGCGGCAGCAGGTGCATGTCCGATCAAAGCACCGACTCTTGGAAAGACTTGAGCACAGAACCGCACGCAAGCATGAGTAGATAGGAGTGAGGATGACACACACCCCTGCTTTCACCCCTCCTCTTTCTCCCTCTCCTTATCCATCACACCAACACACACGTTCTGTCTCTCGCTGTGTCTGCTGTCTCGATCCTCTCACACTGCGAACACTGAGCACAGAGTCGGGCAAGTCTGCGCTTGATCCAATTAGGAAGAACAGCAGCGAATGAGACAGTCAGTCTCTCTCTCTCTCTCTCTCTCTCATTCACTCATCATCTTTCTGCCATTGATTCTGCTGTGGATGAGGATAGAGTTGTATCTCACACATTGATGGGCTGTTTCTCAGGGGAATAGGATGCTATTGTTTCTGTTAGTGGTCGAGTCATATGTTTTTTTTCAATGGCTAATAGCCGATACTGATATCTAGAAGGAAGGGGGGGACGATGGCAGATATTATATTCATGCATGGGTAGTTGATGCATAATGTGTCCACAGACTTTTTTTTTTTAAGATTTGAGATTTTATATTAATATGAATGTGTAAAATAATTTTCACTTCACTTATTCCGACATGCCAAATTTCTATTTTAGAAACGGTTTCTATTTCCGCGACATTGCAGCTGGAACAGCAACATACAAACTACTATATGACAGTGATAATCTCAGGTGATTATGTGCTTTATTATATTCATGCATGGGTAGTTGATGCATAATGTGTCCACAGACTTTTTTTTTTTAAGATTTGAGATTTTATATTAATATGAATGTGTAAAATAATTTTCACTTCACTTATTCCGACATGCCAAATTTCTATTTTAGAAACGGTTTCTATTTCCGCGACATTGCAGCTGGAACAGCAACATACAAACTAATGAATGACAGTGATAATCTCAGGTGATTATGTGCTTTATTCAAAGTTAAATGTGTCTAATGTGAGTTTGAATGTCATATTGCGTGGCCTTCTAGCCATACTGAAAGCAACAACAGATAGTTTACCTCAGATCTTAAAAATAAATAAAAGCAAACATGTACATTAAAACTCTGAACTCACTGTGAACCAACGAGTGTATCCCATAAAGATGGTATCAGTCACTCAGTATGTACATTTAATAATGTTAAAAAGGTTTAATATTTATGAATTAGATTATAAACTTATCCATTTCGTTGCGAGTGCAGTGCGCTTTCAGAGAGAGCCCGCCCACATACGCTTCTGATTGGCTGTGATATTTGATTGATTCTGTCGCGTCGCGTCTAGTGTGGACACCCAAATCTTCTCGCGTCTCGTATACTGTAGTTAGGACATTAGGACTGTAGTTAGAACGGTGTAAGGTCAGGCAACAAAGTTATTTTTAAAATGACAAATATTCAAAGTACCTGTTCTAATATGAGCCCATAAAAATGGCTGGTAGTTTTTACATGATCTTTAAATGATGGTGTTCAAACTCACTCTTTTATGCACACAAACATACACATTACTTTCGACTGTTCCTCAAGCTCTGGTGTGGGCTGATGACTTGTCACCATTATCAGATGAGCTGGGATTAGTGACCACACAACACGTGGCTTCGAGCCGCTGCAGGGGTAAATGAGGCAGACACAGAGGGGTTTAAGTCGCCTCAGGCCTGTTAAGCTGTCCCACGTCTCATTGCCATTAGGCTGGGATTCAAACGTACACGAGGGTGTGTGTATGTGTGTAGGGTCATAAGGTCAGGTCAACAGTGTGACCCCTCACTCTCACAGAAAAGGAAATGGACAGATGTTAACGTCCTATCAACAACTAAGAAAAAAGTCCTTATAAAAAGAAGGTTTACGTTTACAAACACAGCTGTGATGTGAAACAGTGTATCTCACTGCACAGCACCTGTAGAGACCAACTATTAACTTCAGTTTACATATCTACACCAGATGTACTTGTGAAGAAGGATAACAGTGAGTTTAATTCAGAAAGTTGCTCACTAAAATAAGCCACCTACAAAGGCTTTAGCAGGTTTTCTACGCATAGGTTACAGTGGACTAAGATTGTCATTTTTAACTATTGAATATGTTAATATTGAGTATACATTGATAAATTCTACATACTAAGTGTTGGGCTCCTTACTCAAAAAATTTTATTTATTACTCGTTACTAGTTACTGCTTTCAAAAGTAACATTATTACATTCTGGCAACAGTAATTAGTTACACTGCTAGTTACATTACCTTCACGCCCCACAAAAGTTGTAATTGCGTATCTTCCCCACAAGATTCTTCTAAAATGTTACTAATAATATATTTCTGCCTCATCTTTTTACCAAAATCCACATTGGATTGCAGTCAGAAGTTATTACAAACACTCAATGGTGATTGATAGTAATGTTTAAGTAAAGGTGTTATATTAACCTCATTAATTGTCATGTGTAGTTTGAAGCTAATTAGCTATAATTTCTCTGTTACCCATATACGATTATATTCCATGATGTATTTTATCAACATACGTTTTTTTATTATTATAGTAATAGAATTTACATTGTGATCAGAGGGATGTGGTGCATGAGTAAGCCATGTAATGCCAGAGTAATGCCACAACTTTCACATCGGTGTTCAGATCATCTTTTCTTCTGAAAAAATCTATGTAATGGTAATATTTACATCTGCTGAATGTAAGCTTTTTCCATATTTCAAGCTTGCCTGCTGCTTGTGTTCATGAGTTGTGAAAATTATGAAAATAAAGCTAGGAGTTATTGGTTTGTTTGGACTTCAAATCAATAAGGGTTGAGGCATCAAAAGTAACTATAGCTGTTTTATGGATGGTAAGTTTAAAAAATGACTCGTTTTAATAATTCAGAGTCGACTCGTTCTTTTGAGAGCCAACAACTTTATACACGGTGAACTTTCAGATTTAAAACTTTGCAGGATGTTTTCATTCACTTAGAGTGGTGTTACACACTGCATGAAAGGTCATTTTCAAAAATCCATAATAGGGGCACTTTAATATTATTACTGAAATCTTATTAGTAATTAGTTACACTACTAGTTACTGCACAAAGTAATATTATTACTGTAACTAGTTACTGCTCAACACTAAATGGTACATGTCTATATGGCATAACTAAATATAATTTATATTGTTCAGATAATAAATGCCAGTGTATTCAGAGTTACTACGGTATCAGTATAAACAGTATACCGTATTGGCCCGAATATAAGACGACCCTGATTATAAGAC
>NW_015653463.1:183455-209453 GCF_001515625.1 Sinocyclocheilus rhinocerous | reverse complement strand
TGCGTATTGGGCGCCTCCTAGTGTTGTGGGTGTATTATTGACATGTCAAAGTCTAGACCCTGAATATATGACAAACGCGTTTTTTCAGATGTATTTCCAAGAAAAAAACATTGTCTTATATTCGGGTCAATACGGTAATAAAAACTATGAACTCAATGACAAATTCAAACGTCTGACCTGCTAACTGTAAGAATTCATGAAGTGAAATGAGGATAAATTCTAAATCCTTCTAACAGGAAGTTGAATTAATTATTTATGGCTAACAATTGGGAATAACGTGAGGCGAAACAGCATCGGTTCCGCGGGTGATGGGTTACTGGTGCATTAGGAGATAAGAAGCTTTTCATGCCAAACACGTCAAGGAAAGTTTTATTAACAAACACAAAGCAAGGTCTTGGGCAGCAATTCAATAACGCTGGCTTTCTCTGCTGATGCACAAACACCGAGGAGTTTTTAAAGAGATTCTCCTGTGCGGTCACGGCTGGAGTCAGACGCAGCGTCACGTCTGATCGTGTGTTAGTGTCCTCAGCTCCAAAAGCTGGAGCCGGAGCTGCAGGACCATCCATCTCACACACCAGTCAACATGAAATCATCTTCCTGGTCTTACTGATTCATTAGCGCACATTATCCAAAGAAAATAATGTTATAAGATGATTCAGCAAAATATAACTTTTGCCACCTATCAAATGACTTCAATATAAAATCAAATCCTACCCTACATTGTTTCTCATCTAATCGTGTCCCATGCTGCCTTTTTCATGTTTCATCTTTTCATGTTTTATACCAAGTAGGCTACTTTAAATATATATATATATATATATATATATATATTCTTTTATTTTTGGGCTTTGCTTATCAGCTCGCGCACATCAGCTATACAGTCAATACTGATTGTTTAACATTATATTCATTGCATGCATATACTTCGTAGACATCCTTAATCTAATAACTCCATTCTGCTGTCTGTTGTTGGTGTTTCATTGTCTGAATATGGCACTCAACACATGCTGTGTGGTATCGGTGTTTGGTATCGGGGCATTTTAACGAGTACGAAGACGAGTACAGGAGCTCAGTATCGGGCCCGATACCAGTATCGGTATCGGTGCATCCCTAGTTTTAACCACTGCACGAGTGAAACTTCATTGGAAACTTTCAGTTTTATATATTGTTACTTTTGATTAGAAACAAAGTCTCGTCTTTCAAATTATATAAATTTTTTCAGGAAATTCAAACAATAAATGCTGTTTTGGCATATATATATATATATATATATATATATATATTTATTTATTTATTTATTTTTTGCATGAGAACAAAACTGCACAAGATATTGAGACATGTACATATCTTGAAAATTTTGTTTTGTTCTTTTAGTGGATCTTTTTATTTGTTAAAAACATTCTTTATTTTAGTACATTGCAGTATTTCCTATTTATTATTATTTTGATCGCTTGATTGTTATTTAGCACTGCTCGACTGGTCATTTTTTTTTCATCAGACAACACTTCACACAGGAAACCGGTACGCAATCATTAATTCACCCAACATTAACCAAGAAAATGTACAGGAATTTTATTAATTTACTTTTCTAAATGTGGAATTGACTTTGGAAATGAACATGCAGAATATCATCTGAACAGATATTCATTTGTCCGAGACCAAAACAGATATAAAACAATGAAACAAATGGTTTTCCTCTTGCCAAGCTCTGCGATCTCTCTTAAAGCCTTTCAATGTCACACTGCTGATGCATTAGTCAATTTATCATCGTAATGATGTCTCTGTAAAAGCCAAACTCTCCTGATCCTGCTGCAGTGCGGTGTGCAGCACTCAGCATACTGTAATTATTCATGCGGTCTGGAGGTGCAGTGTGTTCTCTCCTTCTGAACTTTTCCCAAATGGCTTTCGGTTGGAAGAGTGTGGCGTGACAGAGACCACTACAGACAAAGAGCTCGCCTACACGCTACAGTCTGCAGACCACTGCAGTAACACCTCCAGAGCCGACTCCTGTCCACACCTACAGTATTGTGACGCTCTCTAAAGGCCAGCCTGACTAATTTTGGGTAGGTGATTTAAGTAACCACCCAGAACGCAGTACAGCAGCTCCCTAGGCGATGCAGAACACCCTATTGACTGTACAGGGAGACTTTGCCAAACACCCACAACACTCCAGCCTACAGATTTGCAGAGGAAAGCACCACTCACCAAAATGCATTTCACTCTGATCTGGTTTGGCTTTTTCTGTCTATAGTTAATCAGCGGTCCTCCACAGACCTCTACACGTGTCTAGACACTGTAATTAAAACCTGACCTGTTCAGATGGCCACTTAGAAAAGCATTCAGACATATGCAGAGAATGTAATGAATGATACTGGACCCAAATTCCACACGTATGACATCTTTCCTTGTCCCGCAGTACAGCTGGACCACACGACTGAACACTGCGAGAGCTCATACAGCCACGGAGACAAAACACTAATGAAACTGGCCCTAAAATGTCACTCATAATTGTTTTACATGGGGCCATGATGTAATTTCAGCATTTAGTCTGTGATTTTATTGCCGTCCAATAACAGAAATGTCAGTGTTTTTCCTTCCACCTCCCAATTCCTAGCCAAATGACCAACTCTTTTTTTTACATCCAGCAGCATTGTGTGGTAATGTAATTGAGCAATGTCTTGAGTTTTGTAAATCTTGTTTGACCACTGCTGCAGGTTCTGGTTTGGCTCAAACAAAGCTTGTTTCAGAGAACCAAGAACTTAGAATTGAAATGAACTATGGCTGTGTATGAACAAAGTTCTGAGAGTGACAACTGCATTTAAATATGACACTGGATTTACAAAATGATTGTTCAGTCAATGCTGGGATTACATACTTAATATTCAATAATATTATCCTTTTAACTGCACTGAAATTATCAGATAAGAACAAAATCAACACAACTGCCTTAAGTAGAGCTGCTTTATAGCTTAAATGTGTTTCATACCCTAGTAGAAAAATAATATATTTAAAATAAATTTTTTCATACTAAGTAGAGTTCAAATCTATTAACATATTTTCTGACACTTACTGATATCAAAATTATAATTAAACTTTATTTGGAGTACTACTTGTGCACAATGCACATTTCTTAATATTAAGCACTATTAATAAGATTGTATGATCTTTAAATAATATCATTTAAATGTCTTTAAATGCAAGATATTTAAAGTGTACCTAAAGTGCAATTGACTTGATCGGTGTCGCATCATAGCTGTGTGGGCGGAGTCGGCGTGGGGGAAAACAGTCCTTTCCCCCTCATTGGAAATGAGCATGGTGTTGACTCAGAATGGCCTACATACAATCATTTCTGCCGCTCGACAGAGCAACATACGTAGAAAAACTAAGCCGTATTGGGTCGGACTGTCCGTACGATATCTGTGACTAGACAAACGACCCAACGGAATGGCCAGAGGTGTCGTTTCCCGACATTTTTGTTACCTGATTTGAGTCTATAGGCAAGAGACAGCTTACTGCAAGCCTATACTTGACGGCTTGTGAAAGTAAACATTTGTCGTTTTCTTTTGCTTAATTTTAATAAAGTGATAAAGACTTGAGTGACAACAGCCTGTCGTACTTTTTTTATTGATATATTAAAAATAATTTTAACATTGACAAAACAGGTAACATTAAGGTCCACTGAAGCGCCTTGAAATGCGCAGCGTTATTCTATGTGGTGTGTGCTGTAATCATTTTCACAAATACTAATCATTTTCACAAATACATGACGTAAAATAAAAAGATATAAAATAACATGAAAATATCCCTTACGAAAATTAACCGTGGTTACAACCAAAAAACATGGTTACTATAGTTAAACCATGGTAAAAACAACGTTTTGCTACACTAACCATAGTTTAACCATGGTATTTGTAGTAAAACTGTGGTTATAGGCTACAATTGGTAATAAAAACGCCAAAAATACATGGTTGGCCTACTATACTTTTACTATAGTAATACCATTGCTAATTTTCGTAAGGGATTGTGTATAATAAGCGCCTAACAATGTCTTCGCACGTTAATTCGAATGGTTTATTTTCCCCCACGGCATAAACGGTTATGACGTTTTTGTGGGCGTTCCCAGCAATGCCGAACAAGTCTATAGTTCCACTTTAGCACAATCCAATATACTTCAGTATATCTTTAGCAATACTTCCACACAATTAAAGTGCATCAAGCACAAAATTAGTTGTTCCAATTTAGCAGACTTTAAGTATACCAGTTTAGTGTACCAAAAGTACAATTTCGGAGTATTTTTATTAAGTACATAAATATGTAAATGTATTTGTAGTATACTTAGCACAAAATAAATGTCTTTCAAATACATTTTAGTATATTTATTTTTCACTAGCGTAACTGATGAACTTTGACAGTTATTGACCTGAATTGAAAGAACACTGAATTAAACTGAGCAGAATAATGACACTACTGTGTTCTGTAGAGCATAACTGATTCATTTTACAACCTTAATCTATAGTGCATAAAATGTGTCTAAATAGATGTGACTTGACGTGTAGAAGATAAGTCACAAATATATCTGCTTTGTATATCTTCTCCAAAAGAAAGAAAGACAGAAAGAAAAGAATAAGCATAAAAACTCAGTGCTTTCAACTTTAATTGAGATTTTTTTAAAAAGGTGTTACTTTAAAACATACTGAAAGATTTGTGATCGACTGGAATATAATACCAGTTGTGGCATCAATGGAATGGAGAGAGTCTGTTTCCTTGAAATGGGTCAAATGAGAAGCTTTGATGAATTTGGTGGATGTCTATGAGGAAGTGTCTAATGGTGGCCGGTGGTCTCACGTTACAAGAGAGGACCGCTTACATGGGGAACCCGAGGGGAAGCGGCTCAGACAAAATCCCACAAATCAATAAAGTGTAAATGCAGATCCATACATTCAGAGATTCTGCCTTTGGAAAGGAGATTGCTGTAGGGTTTTGGAGCATGCAGAGTTTATCTGGCTTCGGATACGACTGTAAGCTCTGAAAGTGGACAAAGCTCGGGTTGTCTCTAACTCATTAAAGTCACCCACAGACAATTACTGACCACCATCACCGCAGGAAAACTGTCATCCGACAGCTCAGAATAATCATCACATCCTCTCTACAAAGTCTGACAGAGAAGTTGGGGTCCCTAAAAGGATGGTCCACACTTTCTGGCAGTTTGTATATGGGGTTACCTGTCTCAGAAACAAGGCTGCATGTGTTTGCATTTTATTTTGCATTTAGAACAGCACAGCTCTAGTCTCCACCTCCTGGCCATCATAATGACCACAGCATGCTAAACCAGTTTAACATCCTAAAATCTGTACAGAACTGTAGCCTATTCTTTAGCTGGTTTGTGAGGCATCAATATCAGGCCGTTTACAGTAATTAACATGAACAGATTAGCTTGCTGTTCTAATGCCTGAGAGAAGACATGGAAGAGCTCATACTTTCCTCTCTTGGCAATCATTCAAATGCACTTCATGCTCACTAATTGAAAAAAGGCATTAAGAAAGTGGATTACATGGAGTAGAAAACTGGTCATTTCTGCAATGTTGCAGCTGGGCTAGAGGAACCCCATTTAGCTTTCAGAAGATATTTATGAGCCACTGTTTTTAGTCTCACAGCCCACAGTTGATCAATAACACAATTTGGGCTGTATTACAGTTGTGGATGTAAGTAAGCAGACAGCATGAGTTTAATGAGATTTACTTATTTTACTGGGGAAAAAGTGGAGTTTACCCATGCACAATTCACCACAATGCTTGGTGGCCAGGGCATTGCTATGCTGTTGTTAAGGTGTCATAAGTGGAGTTTAGTGTATTGCTATATGGTTATATGTTTCCATTACGTAAGAACAGCTGCAACTGTTGAGCACATTAAGTGTCCAATGTTCTGTGCATCATCTGATTATTTGAAGTGCACTTCTTCTTGCTGGAATTTTCAGTCTTAACACACTACTCACACTATTTATACTACAAAGTGGTGCAATTATGTGAACTGGGACGCACTTACAGTGATATTCAAGTTTTCAGATATGGCTTGGGTTCTTCAATGTGTGTCAGTGGAATTTGTTTGAAACGGGTGAAAGTCATGCTCCTGATCATTTAACAGCACAGCACACCTCTCCTCAAAGAAATCATTCACATCTGGAGCACAAAGGCTGCGAATGGTAGGGATTTGACTGCATCACTTTGAGCGCTAGTACTTGTGATAACCGACTCAGCAACAACAATAAGCCAATAAATATAAGACAGACATTCTAAAAGCAAATAAAGTTGTGTGTAATCAATGTATTTCAATTTTAAACAAGCTTGAAGCTACAAAAACTGGTCATCTTGTGTTGCACAGATGTGATGAGAGTGATCTTTGCCCTCAAAGCACTTTACATGAAAACCACCTGACTTGAAGAACTTTGTCCTTTCTTTAAGCTCTTGCTCATGAAACACTAGTCTGGACAACAGCTTATTAATAACCGCTTATCTAGCTTTTATAAAAACTCTCTGTTTGAACTATTATGTGAAATTTTGAAGCTTTATAAAACTTTACTGTGTGACTCACTGTCCAACATGATTCGTACATCACGTTACAATTTATTGCATTTATTTATTTATTATTTACAGTATCTTATTTGCAGTGGTGAGGCCAGAAATCCCCTATTCTGTGCCTCTATCACATGATATTATTTGTAATTATTTCAAAATGGGCTTCTGAATGAAGGAAACATCCCAACCAGGGAGACTAACCCTAACATCGAAAAGAATAGAAACTATACATTTATAATTGAAATAAATACTAAAACATGAATACTCCCCAATTTATGTAACCGAGTCAGTTATATAATCCAGTTTACCAGAATGAATCAGGCTTTTGAAGGCTAAACGAGGTCTGTCTAGGACAAACCGAATCACCAGAATGAATCTGACTTCACAAAGCTGCATACCGTATGAGAGAAAGAGAGCAACATTTAGCTTGAACTTATTAACATGAATCAGACTTTCCTAAGCTACATATGAGAGAGAGGTTGGCTTAGGACGATCTTGCAGTTTTGATTAGGTTTTTTCCAGTATATTCTGGCAGCTTGGATTGGGTGGTACCGCCATCATTCTGGGTGGACCGGTGTAACTCTTGTCCCTATATGATTTGCACATTGATTTTAATACTTGTAAAAAGGATGCATTCTTACTTTTCCTGATGGTTAGGCTTGCTGTAGTATTTGTTTTTCCAAGGTTGTTGACTGCCTCACAGGTGTATAAACCAGCATCTGCTTCTGTGGACTTCCTGATCAACAGTTCAGATATTTTCCCCCTGTAGAAAGTTACATAATGTTGGTTCTTTATATTGCTTCTCAAAAGTCCAACACTGTCTTGCATCATTAAGAACTGAATTTAAAATCAGAATTTAAGTGTACACTCTTAAAAATAAAGATGCTTAAAAGGTTCTTCACAGCGATGCCATAGAAGAACCATTTTTGGTTCCACAAAGAACCATTCAGTCAAGAACCATCTCTTTCTTACCTTTTTATAATCTGAAGAACCTTCTTTCACCACAAAGAACTTTTGTGAGGTTCTTCAGATGTTAGTTAAAGGTTCTTTATGGAACCATTTAGACAGAAAAGTTCTTCTATGGCATCGTGAAGCACCTTTATTTTTAAGAGTGTAATAAAGTGTTAATGCACTGCTCTTGTATCTCAGCACAGGCCTGTTTGGATTGTACAGGGTTAAATTTGACAATCACATACTATACACATGGCTGATATCTGTTCCTGTAAATACAACAGTAAGATTTCTGACTTAACAGTATTCTATGAAGCCAAATCTTCATTCATCCTGAACAACTTATAGCTAATCATATATTTTTTCTTAACTGTAATTCTGTTACAGGAACTTACTGTTTCTTTTTTTTAAGCTTTATGCTTTTGGGTTTGTTTTTGCCTGCGAGTTCTTTTCCGTTCTTGTACCACTTAATGCTGGGCGTTGGATTTCCCGCCACAATCTCACACTTCAGTACGGTCTTTTTTCCATCCTCCACTGTCACGCTCCGCAGGTTCTTTAACTTGGGTTCGGCTGAAACAAAGACACAAAACAGAAATTACTCACAGAATGCCATCAACACTCTCGAGGGTGAATCTTGCAATATTTCACCCCATTCTCATTATATTTTTATGGTAGAGGCATTTGAGGAGAAGCTCTTCTTAATTGTCATGAAATCATGTCAAAAATACAAAAAGAAAATAGGTTTCAACTTTTTTTATTTTGCAAAATATTACTCAGATGTTCTCTGGGTATCTGGAACCCACACTGCTGTCCTCTCAGTAAAGAAATACATCATTCCAGACATTTGTTCCAATAGACCCCTATAGCTAGAGTTGTTTTATGATGCCATGAAACGGTCTAGTTAAATGTGATGCTTTGATTTGATATTCAGCAGAATAAACAGTGAGCTAATTAAATATCATTTATGTTGTACAGTATATGACAGAAGTACCCATAAAGACACTAATAAACTGAAAGCCACACATTTTTGAATTTGTAAAAATGCGTGCACACACTTGAGAGCGGATGTCATACAAACACAGCTCTAAACTGTAAGGTTTTAATCAATCAAGCCCAATTACACAAATTCATGTTTTTCTAGCAGTGGTTTACATGTAGATTTCAAGCAATTTCAAGCACAAAAATATTTTAGATTTCATACTCAGTATATAGTGACAATTCCAAACATATATTAGTATCTAATGTGCTGACACAAAAGAGCCACTATATACTTTAATTAATGCATATTTAAACTGAAAGGTCGAATTGCGTTCTCAAAAGTGTTTTTCATAAATATCAGGTCAGACCATGCTGTCACACGTTTTATATAGTGTGTTGTATTTGTATTTTTATTAATACATTTATAATGAATAAAACGATGGCTTTGGTATTTTCACATGTGATCCTTTCATTCATTATTTTGTTTAAATTCTACAAACGTCACAGCATCTTTATCAAAGGTAGATTCACAACTACACTAAATAAAATTTCCATGTGTTTCTTCAAAAGATAGTGTTAGACTGTAACATCTTCCTGTCAAAGCACAGATGAACAAATCACATTTCATAAACCTGTTCATTTTTATTTTTTTTATGCAGAGAGGATGTTCTGGAGAGTTTTTTTCTGTGATTATTCACCCTCTAAATTAATGTTGCTGTGTTGATTATAGTGAGAATGATATAGGGATGATTACAACAACGGCCCCACAGACAGCACAACCCAGGTGAAAAGCAAGTGCACTTCCAAAATGTACTTAAAGTGCTCTATTTTCACGCACTAATTTTGTACTTCATATACTAGAAATTATTCTTAAGAACATCTACTCAAATGTGCTATTTTGAGACACCATGAATATGAACTAAAATGTGATTTTTAACATTACTATAACTAAATAAAAATTTATTTAGTTACCACTTGTAGTACACTTGAACCCACTAGTGTATGAAAGGTTCAAGTGTACTACAAGTGCTAACTAAATACATTTTTTAATACTGAGATAGTATGTTAAAAGCACATTTTACTTCATATTCATGGTGTCTCAAAATAGCACATTTGAGTACACTTAGATGTTCTCAAGATTATCTTAAATACTGAAGAACAATTTTTAGTATACGAAGTACAAAATATTGCACTTTAAGTACATTAAGGAAGTGCAATTGTTTTTCACTTGGGAAGTTCAAATGGCACAGGTTCACGTCTATTTCCCGCATACACTGTCTTTATTCTGGCTATTTATTCTTGAATTTTGGGCTGTTAAATCTAACAAAAGAACTCGGATTTCTACTGAACCTGAAGGTGTTAGTTTGCCAGCTTAAACCAGTCACAGCTGCTCAATTTATTGCGAATCATCAGAAACCCCCAGTTCCCAATGATACACTATGCAGCTGAAAAATCTTGCTCATCTGCAGCAGGCTATTGCCTTATCTTACAACACTTCCTGTTGACAAGGTGCTTTTAATAACAAGAATCGTTTGCATAGCACAGTGATGACAGCAATACAGACAGACCTGCTTCATTCCTGCAGAAATCTCTACTGGGACACCTATTGGGTTTCCTCACATAGATGCCGTCCATCCACCAACACGCTCCACCGAATGCATCATAAATGCATGTCATATTTTACCATAGTAAAATCATGGACACATAACACTGAGCAGCTTTATTTGTGTCTGATCTCTGCGTTTCCTCGAGTCGCCGCAGTCTCTGTGTCCAGGCTGCTGGCCATCCAGCTGTTTCTTTATGTCACGGACCAGTTGCCTTTGGGGAAACTCCTACACTGTTTCTTAGGCCGCAAAATCGAGTCGGATCAGGGTCCACATTCCAGTACAGCGAGAGAAGAATTCCATGATCTAATATGAGCTTCAGACAGACAGATCAGCCAGTCATCTTAGTTTCCCTACTTTTTCCTAACAATAATAAAACTTGTAATTAAAGGGGGAAATCCATTAGTGATATGCCTTTGACTGGAGGATTATACCACACAAACTTACATCAAAACTCCAAATCAAATAGAACAACCTTACAAAGTTTATATAGATGCATTTACATATTTACATTACTATCATATACAGTATTCAATCTGGACACTTCAGTCACTGTTAGACATGTCTAAATGATCTTTTTTCTTCATTAACATCACTTTTCTTCTCAAGACTCAATGTGTTGTGAATCAGCTGGTGTTTTGGTGATTTTTAGTAATGTATGTAATGTAATGTAAAGTCAGTTCTCCTCACACAGGTGTCCTAGCAGAAAACCCACATGTGTAGAGAATCACATTAACCATGGACTACTAACCACAAAAAAGTGGTACAATGCATTTGTGTTTATTTTAAACACTAGATCTTTTATCATTTCGTCTTTACGTCAGATGTTTAGATTTCTTACAATAAATAAAAGTTGCTTTTGAGAGACATTCAGACATTTTTAAGTTGACTCGAAGGTCCAAATACTTCACAGTAATTCCTGTCATGTGTTTACACACACACACACACACACACACTGCCACCGTGCTGAAACTCAACGAACAGGACGAGTTTCATCTAAAGCTGGCACGAGCATGTTTCAACACGAGCGTATTACCGAATCAGTGCTGAGAAACGTGAATGAGTTCTTCTGCCTAATATTTCACCAGGAGATAATTCACAGAATCTATTCACTCAGACATTCTGCCATGCGTCACAACTGTCATAAAACAAATTAAAAATTAACATTAAAAATGAGGCTACGAATGGAAAACTCACTAACCTTCAATTCTTATCACACATAACGTTAATACTTAGCGTTAATAATCAATAACCAAGAGCGTGTGTTCAGTTACATACAATGGGGTCCAAACATGACAGTATCTGATTCAAATCTAATTTAAATTTGAAAATAAACAGTGAAATTTTGAAACGGAATATTGAAATATTCCATTTCAGAATTTCACCTGATATTTATTTATTTATCTTTGCTTTGGTCTCTTTGGAACATCTCAGATCATGCTGTGAACATGATCATCAGGTCATCATCAATTCAACCTTTCACTCAAATTGTTTTTAGATGAATATAATGCTAATAAATAGAATTTGTAAAGGTACAATTTGCATTCGATTTGAGAAATGCTGAACGCCACTGAACTATTATAAAATCTTCTCTAAGTTAAGCAGCCTGTATGATAAATGGAAACCCTCTCCATTAAGTCACCAGACCGGTGGGTCGTGTTAATGGTTACAAACATTTCTGCCCTTTCTCCCTTGACAGAGTCACAGGCGAACAAACGTCACGGTGGATTGCAGCACCTGTAACCTAAAAGCGCAAGCTCACGAGTAAAAAAGAGCTGAGCTCAGAAACAATTGAAGCCTACTCAATAGTCAAGCTTGTCAATCCATTCACAACACCCAAAAACTGGACACGTTTCCCACACCTCAACAGAGCAGCGCTTTACCTTGCGGGGAGTTGTCAGACTTGTTTGTTCTCTCAGGGTCCTTATTCTTTTTCTTTACGCCACTTTTCCCGTCTTTACTTGTGTTCTTCTCAGACATGATGGCCTTTAGCTCTGTTAAGCTGTCAGTCAGTCAAAGTTCTGCGCGTGGTGTGAACGTGGACTCCCTCCAGCCAACTGTTGAACAGAAACTCTCCCCCGTGAGCATGTGTATTTCACATACTCAGAGGCGGGACCAACTCTCAATGTGTCAGATTTCTGTGTCTCCCACATTACAAGCAGTGTGTGCTTTACTAATCCCAACACGGTTCTTTTAATGGTCTCCTGATTGATGTGTACAGTATAAATAGCAAAGTGGTCACATGGGTGCTGTCATACACTGTACTCATACACCGTGATTGCACTGTGAAATGTGTCATAACAAAATACTCAGCAGTAATTTATCAATAGTAAAATATTATACACATATAATACTTGTGTCATGCTCTGTCATCCTTTCTTTGGATGTGACGACACATTGCTGACATAAGCATTGCAAGCTTGACAAGACCAGACACGCTTGATTTCAGTTCTTGCTGTTAGCACTGTTTGATGTGGATCTGTCTTGTTTGCCATGTGGGACAAATGTCAGGCTACAGCAACCAAGAAGATCATACAACTCACTGAAACTGGAGCTTTACAAGGGTGATGCATTCAAAAGAAATATGCTAAACAAAAAAGCAGATCTGATTGATCAGGCTACACAATAATTATCATAAAACATCTTTAAAACTAAACAAATGAATTATTGACGTACCGCTCATTTCATATCCTAAGCAAATAACTGAGTGCATTTAAAACAATAAAACAAAAATTGCTTAAAAATAGAACAAACATCTGTTTGCTATCCTATATGATGTAATTTCGTATCCTTAGGAATACACCAAAATTAAAATATGCAGCATGTAATATGAATATTCATAGAGATTGACTAAAAATTACATTTTACAGTGTTATTATGAGTATTTAAAGATTT
The DNA here is from genome assembly GCF_001515625.1 of Sinocyclocheilus rhinocerous. Lineage (NCBI taxonomy): Eukaryota > Metazoa > Chordata > Actinopteri > Cypriniformes > Cyprinidae > Sinocyclocheilus > Sinocyclocheilus rhinocerous. The sequence goes on along the minus strand of NW_015653463.1, from coordinate 196,453 downwards.
TTAAAGATTTAATTGTGCACAATTAAATGTCCAATATCAATGTGGTTTCCATGTTTTATGGGTTCATTCCATAGGCGTAATGGTTTTTATACTGTACAAACTGTATTTTCTATCCCCCTAGCCTAACCCTACACCTCACACTAAACTTTCTGAAGATTTAGATTTTCAAGGTTAAAATTTGGTCCATAAAGTAGTGAATACCAGGCACGCGCACGCACGCACGCACACGCATACGCATGCACACGCACACACACACACATATATATATATATATATGCTTGTGAAAAAACAAAAAAACACAACATTCATTGTTACTGATCAATTTAAAAAATCTGTAATGGCGGCCTTTAATCAATGCCAGGTTATTCTCAATAAATGTATTGTAATTTTTTAAATAAGCCGTTTTTACTTCTCATTTAGTTTTAATTACAAGATTAGAAGTTTATTAAAGGGTTAGTTCACCCAAAAATGAAAATGGGGTGTTTTACTCACCCCAGAGCCATCCTAGGTGTATCCTTTCAGACGAATCAAGTCGGATTGAAAGATCAAAGACAATTTTTAATATAACTCCGACTGGATTCGTATGAAAGAAGAAAGTCACATACACCCAGGATGACTTGAGGGTGAGTAAAACAGCCTAATTTTCATTTGTGGGTGAACTAACCCTTTAAAATGAAATCTTACTTTAGATGCCACTGTCAAGGAGAGAGTAGCGACGACCTGTTAATGTCTGATCCCATGGAAAGGGTCAAGAGTTTCTTACTCAGAGTGTTAGTGTGCATTCCTTTCTGAAATGTTAGCAGAATTAAATGTTTAAATATAAATGTTTAAATCAGTGCTTAATGAAATAAACTAATGCTGAGTGTCTCTGCTGATTAAATAGGAGTATCTTTGTCTTTTTATGCTTATACAGTGTATTTAATGTGGGTAGACAATGTAATTATTATATATATATTTTTTTTTTAACATTTAGATAAATAATTACTTTGTCATGCGGGATAATGTGTATTTCAGAAGGTATATTAATATACAATTTACAGTCTCTGTCTTCCACAAATACTGACCCAGCTGTGTCGAGCAATCAAGGTACAAAAGTACATAAACTAAACACTACTGGCTAATTAAAACAAAGGGATGAGCTTAAAAACTGGGCTCATTAATCCAATTTAACGGGACCTTTATAGCTGTAGTAGGTAAAAAAACAATGCTTAATATAAAATATCTTATCCCATACTATATTTTTAAAAAATGCAAAGTAATGCAAATTTAAATTCTTTGTTTTTAAAAATATATACAGAATGTAAAGTGAAAAAAGGGAAGACATATAAGACACATTCTCTAAAAACAATCTGTAATATCACATGCAGGTAGTTTTGCTTATCAGTTGAATTTCTCATTTTCAGGATATTTAAGGATATATATGTTTGTTTAAGGATGTTTGATATTTTATTGGAAAACAGGACAAACATGTTTCATTAATTCTAGGTAGGCAGATGAGGCACAAAAGAATGTTTTATTTACAGTGGTAATTTCAGACATGCTACCCTCACAAATCCAGTCCTGAGCCATTTCCTTTAGCACAAGCACCGGCACGTCAGTTACTGAGCAAACAGGTCACACTTCAAAGTTAGTCCTCGGTTCTGTTTCATTCGAACCTTTCAGTTTCACCCAGTGGGTGTTGAATGAAACTCAGCCTTCCAGGTCGACGCCACACAGTCATCCTGAGAGTCTCCGAGAGGTGGGTGGGGTCGGGTGGATCGAGGAAATCCTTCCTCCTTCACAAAGGCTGATGTGTCACACATACGGTTACAGTTAAGGATATGGTTAAGTGAGCTTGGAGTAAGAATGTGTGGGCTTCAATAAACAGGAGAATGCCGCTGCAGACCTGCGCTCCAATGCATGCAGAGCATGTGTGAACACAGCGAGCGCTCATCCAAAGGGATCCGTCTCAACGAATAGAGACAGACTACACTTACTGACTTCAAACAGGACGACAGTGACAGGAAGAGATCCTGCCCAGGCTCACTGGAAATACGTGCCTCCTACATTTCTGCAAAACTCAAAAAACGCACATATACCTATGAATCACCTGTTGAACACTACATACTACACTACATACAACTTTTATTCCTTTTCACACAAAGTATGATTTACAGGGCTAGAGTTTTGATTAAGAAAGCCTAATTTTTGCACAATATTATGTTATGGCTTGAAAACGATTTTAACATTTTGCGAGATTTGAAAACGGATACTTTTGAACGTTAGCGTCAAAATATTCAGCTTCATATGTACAGTTGAAGTCAAAAGTTTACATACACCTTGCAGAATCTGCAAAATGTTAATTATTTTACCAAAATAAGGGATCATACAAAATGCATGTTATTGTTTATTTAATACTAAGCTGAATAAGATATTTCATATAAAAGATGTTTACATGTAGTCCACAAGAGAAAATAATAGCTGGATTTATAAAAATGACCCCGTTTAAATGTTTACATTGATTCTTAATACTGTGTTGTTAGCTGAATGATCCACAGCTGTGTTTTTTTGTTTAGTGATAGTTGTTTATGAGTCCCTTGTTTGTCCTGAACAGTTAAACTGCCTGCTGTTCTTCAGAAAAAATCCTTCAGCTCACACAAATTCTTTGGTTTTCCGTATGTAAACATTTGACTTCAACTGTATGTGTTTTCTAACACAGTAAGTTTGCTCGGTAGGTCATGCGATACGCCGTTGCACTTGTGAGGTGAAGTTCTCTGGTACGAATCCTGTGAAACTAAGCTTAAACCCAAAGGAAGTTAAAATAGCACCGTTGCATCAGCGAATGCATTTTTATATCACTTATGTATAACACTATCGGGTAGGTTTAGGGTTGGGTTTAAGGCTGTCACGATTCCTCGATTCAATTTGAGTAGTTGATTTTAAAGGGGGGGTCTAATGCTATTTCGTGCATGTTGAGTTATTTACACTGTTAAAGAGTTGGATTCTCATGCTAAACATGGCCAAAGTTTCAAAAAACGATTTGGATGCAGAACGGAGTATTTCTGTGCCAAATAAACTCCTTCCGGTTTCGTACAAGTGTCAGAAAGTTTTTTTCGAGCATGGCTCTTCATGACATAATGAAGAGTGGAACTCCTTATATGGGCATTTCTCCCGGAAAAGTGCGCCCATGCACACATCAACCAGAGAGCGAGCAAGAGCGCGCCCATCAACGGGCTTCATTCGGCAGCGCTGCACGGGACTCATTCGGGAAGAATGTCTCCAAAGAAGTTTGCTTTTGGGTGTGAGGAAAAGATAACCTTGTTCAGCTTCCCAAAGAACCCAGCGTTATATAAACAGTGGATGCAGTTTGTTTTTCCAGGGCAGCAACGGAGTTTCGCAAGTATGTTTGTTGACAAATGTTTTATAAACAAGGCCCAGTTCGACGCTGGATTTGCACATCGTTTGATACTGAAAGATGGAGCGGTCCCAGCTATAAAAGATCCCGGTCATGATTCGGAACTGCAGACAGTAAGTGAAACTGCATCAAATGTCTGTGTTTTGTTGGAAATCGGCGCTCAAGTGCTCGTCACTCTTTAGCTCCGCCTACGGTGCAGCTCCAGGAGCTCGGCTGTTTTCGGAGAGAATCGTAAAGCTGTATCTTTCTTTTATAAATATGATAAAACTAAAGACTCTTTGGAGATATGAAGGATGCAGTACTACTTCATAGGTACTCAAGATTAACATGAGATTGGGTGAAACTGCGTGTGTTATGTCCCCTTTAAAAAATCCTCGATTTGATTGCGTGTCGAATAACTGGCAAAATACTGGAAGTGGTACATTCCATGGATGAGATGCATTATTAGACCATTTCCAAGGCTGCATGATATATAAAACTGAATTACTAAACTAATTAAACTAATTAAATAAATATATGCGATGCAGGTTTACTATATGCACTTTAATTATTTATATGCGTGTAGGTTAGTTACGTGCATCACACAGCAGCTCTGTTCACAGTAAATGCTGCTCCACACAAACAGTTATCATTTACATGCATGGAGAATCTCAAACTCCATCTGTGCATATTGCTGTTAGTTTTGGTTAATTATCCACCTTTTTCCTACACCCCATGAGGCTTTGCGCAAATTATGGGAGTAACGTCTGTTTACACTGTAAACAATCAGCAAAATGAATGCTTTATGAATGCAATACTAAGCATTTCACAGCATCCGTGTGAAAACAATCCTGGAAAGAGATGTGAGGATTTGGCGAGAAAAATGCTTAGTGCATTTCAGGGAATTATTCATGGATTATATTGTAAATTAAATCGGGAGAACAGACCGCAAATGCACAAGATATGTTGTCTTTTTTCATTTGCTTACAGCGGAATATAAAGGAAACATGAAAATAATCAGGAGGAAAATAATGCAGGGGGCTGAAAAGAGCTATTCTATAGATATCGTTGTTATATCACATCACATTAATATACCAAACTTAACAATATTCTCCTGACTTCTGAAAATAGAAAATGAATGAAAATGTACAGCCCATATTCAGTCAAAATGACAGATAATGATTATTTGTAGCGCAATCTTATGATCTGAAATGATTTGTTGCAGTCTTTTTGGGTGGAACTTCCCCAAACCAGAAGTGCCTCCCATAATTTAAAACGCAGTAGGCTCGTTAGGAAAAAGGTTAACGTAAAGGTTAAAGGATAATGCTCATTTGGGAACGCAACGTGCACCCTCTGCAGGCATTTGTTAGCTCTTGTTTATAATACATTATGTATTTTAACAGTTTTGTTCAATAAAACCATATGATTTCTTGCTTTTGATACTTTATTTGAAAAAAATATTATTGCTTCATTGCTATTATATATGTATTTAAAGTAATTTTAAAGGCTATTCGCTTCTAGGTCTATTTTTATTACTACAAAAAAATTGATTATAATAAATAATCTGATCACTCGATTAATCGTCAGAATGGTCGACCAATTACTCGATTACCAAAATAATCGTTAGTGACAGCCCTAGTTGGGTTTGGTGTAGGGGGTATGTTAATTTCCAACACGACAGAGCATTAATTTTTTTAGCAACACTCCCCAGACATTTGAGTTCTGAACTGCCACAATACATAACTGAAGCAACATAAAAGTACAGCAATACATGCCTGTACCAACGTAATAAAACGTGGTCACGGTCATTTCGGACGAGCGTTTTAGTGCCACTCACTGGACATGTCCCTTTGAAAACTGGCGCAAAACACGCAGTAAGCTACGTAATATCGTTGTTGCAGAAATATCTCCACAAGCACGTATTTCCAATGAGCCTGGGTTGAAGGAATCTCAAATAGTTATTCACTGAAACTAGGAAATTTCACTGCAACACACCACGTTTTGATAATCTTTGTGCAAAAAATAATATTACATCTGTTTATAAAAAGCAGAAGCATACCTGTTGTGCTCAAAAATCTTGATATATCATTTCAGAAAAAAATTCAAATACACGCATGATATTTTTAATTTCATTAAAGGATACATATAATAAGTATTAGTAGCTCTATGTAACTTACTAATGTGTATTTTATGAGTTCAGCTTCCTGCCACCTAATTCACTTCTATGTCATTGGGACATTTAGGAATTTTACCATAGCATTGACAGTAAGACACATGCCCTTATTACGGACACTATTACGCAGACAACTGATGGTGCAGGGTCCCTTCCCGTTTACAACAGGCTTAAAATATGATTCATGTTACAAAATAGTGTTGTAAATAGACGCTTGCGTTGCTCAATGCTGTCATTTCCTTTAAACAATAATTGACAAAGATGCGCAATTGGTGACTTTTATTCACCTACGCCAAGTCTTTTCGAACAAACAATTTATAGTAGTGGGTTGAAGGCACTTAGGGAACCTCAACTTTCCAGAGAACTTTTCTGAGAAATCGCAGACTTTCCGTGAGCGCAATCTGTATAAACATGACGCCTACATGTAAAGCGTAAACCCCTCGTCCCCATCAATGCAAAACAAGGTCTTGACCATCCCTCCGTGCTCCAGGATCTGTTAGATGTGTTATACAGCATCCGTGAAACACACAGTAAAATCATTTTTGCAATCATCACTTTTTCTGCTGTTTGTAGAGGAATATGAATAACGCCTGTTCAGACAGCAGGATTACACCTTTAATCCTTTGGGTCATGATGATCGTGTGTAAAGAGCTCATTAAAAAAATAGCCTACAAGTATGAAAAGTAAAACACAGGCATTCAGGAATGAGCAATAAATGACATGCAACACAAAACTCTACAGGCGTCACAAAACACTTTTAGGTCCTTTCCCTTTCTCGATGAGTTTCTAGGAGGGGCGAAGTCTGAACGTACAGCCTGTTTGAACTTGAACAGATCAGAATATTATCCAAAATGCTCACTGACAGCTCTCCTCATATTTATTTGGGCTTTGTTGTCTTGGATACACGCTACCCCTTATGGTCACATTTCTAAAGATGTTATTTCCATGATAACAAAATTGAAACATCTGGTGACGCAAAAGACTTGATGAAACATCAACAGTGGTCTAATATGTACTGTTGGAGATCATGTCTATTGTACTGCCTATATATATATATATATATATATAATTAATATGATCATCTAGCTCTGCAAGCTAACTTCTCATCACTTACTCCATTTTCTTTTCTTACAGAAAAGCACCTTTGACGAAGTAAATATTTTTTGAGCGATGCATGTGGGTGTTGAACGCAATAGATGCATTTTTGCAGGTGTGCTACATCGCCATAAAGGTCTTCAAAACCAAAAAACATGACAAAAACTATAATTATACAACCATAATGTAAATATTATGATTTGCGTGAAAGCTAGTGTAAAACACAAGCCCTGTGCTTTGGTGCGCTGAAGATACTGAGATGAAAAGGCAGAGTCATGCAGACACACATCCAGATGTTGTGTGTACTGCTCATAATGGACTGTTTTCATTCAACATTTCTGAAAGTGAGGTTGTTTGGGTTGTTTGATAAACACAGTTGTAACTGAAGGAAGAGCGCACTCAACAAAGGCCAACCTGAGCACAACACACACAAACTACACAGGCAGTCTGTGCCCAACTAACTGTGCTTTCGGTCGTCTTTTGACCTCCGTGGGGGCAGTTTTTTACCTAGCATGTGATCAGCAGTTACGGAAAAACAGTTGATTAAATGATCTACTTGTGTCTCAAAATATGTGATAATTATCATAAACTACATCTGACCAAATTACCTCTAAATCACGGATCAAGAACATTTGCATAAAGACAAACAGCTGTTTATAAAAGTGTTGTGATAGGGTTTGGTATAAATACATTTAATTCAAAGGTCCCATTATAAGCCTCATTAGAGAGTTTACATTAAAGTGGAATATAAAAGATAAACAAAGGAGTCACTGAGGAGTCAGCGAGATGCTTGTTAACGCAAGCAAAGGTGAATCATCCAAGGAGGTTTAAGCACATCACATCTTGTGTGTCATGTGATGCTACATTTCTTCAGGCTATATATTTTATTCTATAAACTATATTTTATTCTATATAACTTCTGACCCAAAGCTGATTTGTTTTCAGAAAGGAAATTCTGCCCCCTAGACAGACATGAGAATATAAGACCAAACAGCAATTTTTAACCCAAGAGGACCTGAATTTAAAGGTTGAGACAGCATGCAGCCCTGTATGTATCATATCCATAAATATCAGTATTCATTGGTACTTATACCGCAAATATATATTCTTAAGGACATCAAAACTTAAAATAAAACTCCAGAAAGGTGTACAATATGGGACCTTTAATATGTAGCTCAACCCCTTTTCAGCGCTGCTCTCGTTGTCTTTTGTTCTCAGTTTGTATTTCCACAGCTTGACGGTAAGGTTGTGCAAATTTATGAATTGAAGGATCTAGGGATCCTCAAATGCAAATTGTTTATGTTGCATCAAGAGAGCAATCATACATTTGTGTTGTGTTTTTATTTTTCTTGTTTTTATTCATCATATAATCATTTAGAATCATTAGTCATTTACATGATTTATTATTTGATTATTTTTATCATTTAGCCTGTATTATTTTATCATTTATTCATTTATCATTATTATTATTATGCTTGAATATTTTATATTTCTTATTATTTTTCTTGCTTATGCATTTTCATTATTGTTCAATCTCATGAACAGAACAGTTTTGTCTGTATGAATAAGATATAAGAAGGAATGTTTATGGAAATTCAAGGTTTAAGGGATGTTGTTGTGAATTAGTTTAGTATAACACTACTTGTTGAATTTGTGCTCGAGCATTGAGACATACACAGCTAAGATCTTGTAAACTTTGCTCTTTTTTACCATCATCACTTCGTCTCCTGCTTCTGCTCTTCTCTGGCTTTACTCAGTCAACTCTTAGCTGATAGAAGACTGTTAATAGAGTTTTGGGTACCAGACAAGACTTGATGTTAATGGGTTTTGGGTAAAGACAACCCTGCTGACTGGTTGTTCAGGTACCAGACAAAACGGATATTTTCTGACAGGATCTAGCGTCTGGGGCTGGATCTTAATTATCTGGCGTGGAGACTCGATCTAACAGAATGAACCACTTCTTTTAAAATCTTCCTGGTCTATACTGACATTTGTTATGACATCTGTTTTGAACATTACAATGCACATTATAACATTCGTTAACTCTATAATAAGTAAAATCCACTTCAACAGCTAATTACTCTTCAACAGTGATGCTATAGAGCTACCGCAAAAAAAAACAGAAATTCAAAGACAAGATTCTAAAGATGGCTGCGCACTTGTTTCTCTGACGCATAAAGTCTATAAGTGTGGTTTGATACAGAACACAAATGAGGACAATATAAACAATCAAACCAACAAAAGAGCAACAAAATGTAAAATATAAAACAGAGATAGCTAGTGTTAGAGCGTCAAGTTATTTTTTTTATTATAAAATTAAAAGAAAACAAATAGATAGAATAGAAAAAGAATAGAGATTGCTAGTGTTACAGGGTCAAGTGTTTTTGTTTGTTTTTTAATAAATAACAGAAAACAAGTAGATAGAATAGAAATAGAATAGAGAGTGTTAGTGTTAGAGGGTATTATAATAAATAAAATTAAAACAAGTAGAAAAATAGAAATTGAATAGAGAGAGTGTTAGAGGGTCAAGTGTAGATGGGAGATTTGTGTCTTTAGCCGTTTCTTGAATATGCTTGGATCGAGTTGGATGAGTTGAACATTATTATATAATGTTGTCATATAGAAGTATTTAATATGCATTTGTTTTAATTAATAACATATATGGCAAAATAATATGGCATAGCAGTACCACATGTGATGCAATAGTTTTCAATGGGGTAACGAAAAAAAAAAAAAAAGTAAAGAGCGAGGGTTTCACAAAAGGAACTTATCTGACTATGACACACACTTCACGGCATTATTTCTGACTTTGCTCACACAGGCTCCTTCCCGGTAATGTTACTAGTGTCTGACGTCAGGACCCAGTTTTCTGCCATTTTGGTTCCAGATTGCATTCACACAGACGGATCTCCAACAATTTGCTGGAAAATTTCCAAAATCAAAGCCCAGTGTGAAAGTAGTCATCTATGCTAGCACTGATGCTGCTAATCTTGAAGTACATTTAGTGTCATTTGGTAAGAGACACACTCAAACACTGAGGGAGAGTGAATGTAAAGGACCTGACCTTTGTGATGTTATAGGTAGGGTTGCAAAAAGGTGGAAAATTTCCAGTAAATTTAGGAAATATTTCAGAAATTTTGGAAAATTTCCAGGATTTTTTTTTTTATATTCCAGGGATTTTTGGAAAGTTTCCAGAAATTTTCCACCCCTTTGCAACCCTAGTTATAGTCCAAAATCGTCCTGACAGACAAGCAGCAGCTAGTAGTTAGAATCAGAATCAGAAGTGTGTTTACCCACACAAGGAATTTGTCTTGGTGTCAGGAGCTTCCAGTACAGAAAGTACAGACACACATATAATTTAAGGTAATAAAAACACTAATAATAAAGAGAATAGTCAATAAATTATAAATAAAAGTATATTAATAATTCACATCTAACACTGGTGCTCCACAATGATTTGTGCTCTCCTCACTACTCTTCTGCCTCTACACAAATGACTGCACTTCTACAGAGCCCTCTGTTAAGCTCCTGAAGCTTGCAAACCACCCCACAGTCATCGGCCTCATCCAGCACAGTGATGAGTCTGGAAGGTTAACCACCTGGCTCCACACAGACGGCTTGCTCGCAGATTTAATGGCAGCAAACAGCGCAAAAAGCCATCTGAAAGAAAACAGACTGGCTGTATTACACTTTCTTTTAAAAGTAGAATATCTCAATAGAGATTGCTAAACAACAACTTGTTTGCCAGTGTTTTCAGCTCATCAGCGCTTTTTCCATAATGTAGAGAGAGTGTGTGTGTGCATGGTTGCCAGGTTGGGAAGAATAAATAAACCACTGGGCAATGTATTTATTTAAGAAAAAAAACTCTGATTGAGGGCTTTAAACATCAAATGAAAACATGTGGAGGCTTGTTGCGAATTCAAGATTATACAAATGCCAAATTCAAATGAAACACCATCAGGATAAATAACCAGCAGGCGAATATCGCAGATGGTCATGCTTAATAAATTAAGACAAGCAGAAACCGTGATCACGATTAAAATACAATTCATTGTGTAGTTCTCGCTGAACAGAATCAACAATGAACTGACTTGAGCTACGTAATGACACAACTGTCATTTAGAGCTATCTGACCTGTTGTATTTATATGTGTTAACTGGCAGCTTCATTACAGAGAACAATTCCTTGTGTGTGCAAGCACACGTGGCAAAAGAAACTCTTTCTGATTCTGATCTGCACAATAGCAGTGTGGGCTGTGAAATCAAGTTAAAAATATAAGATACTGTTACAATTGTTTTAAGTACAAACCTCACTAAATGAAAAAAAATATATACAAACTGGAGGATCAAAAACAAGTCAACCTTGTTACCGTTCACAGCTTCTTCCACATTAAAGGATTTCAAGAGTTTTCCTTGTTTCACGTTACACGTTAAAACACGTTTCACATCCTTTGGTTGATTAGTCAAAAGCAGCAGCTCAAGGTAACCAAAAATGATGTGATTGTGATACAGTCAGCAATCAGACCCATAGGCGTAATTTGCGGGTGGGACGGGTGGGACATGTCCCCACCACTTTTTGCCAAGGTCGATATTGTCCCTACCACTTTTTGAAAGTTTAAAAATGGAGAGCTTCCTTGTGCCAAGTAGGCCTGCCCTCTACTAAAGAATTTTCTAGTCAACTAGTCGCACGTTAAATTAAATTTAATTAAAGTGCAACCAACTGAGAAAGTTAATCGCAAAAGAGCGACCAGTGGGAAGAATGAGTCTGGAACCCTGACTTGCCCAGCTCCCTCTGTCAATGATCTAGCAGCCCCTCAGCACCTGCGTTCAAAATTCTCTGGCGCAGCCCCTGGTACATCCATGTATTTTTGAAAAGCAAAAAATTTAGTTTGTCCAACTCTAAACCCAGTCCCCAAGTAAATTAGCTTATTAAATAAAAAACTAGCAAAACGAGTTGCGCGGTGTCCCCACCACTTTTCAAAGCAAAGTTACGCCACTGATCAGACCTCTCCACTTCTGAATCCATAGGCGGAGGGTGAACCAGCTCCAGGGTTAGGCTGAAATATATTAGTGTAATCTATTATCTATACACATCATAAACAATTTGGTGGCAGGAAAAACCAGGTGAAGGGGAAGCTTTGTCTGAAGCTAATGGTCTGTCCGGTCCACAGTCTGTTATACGAGTGTCTTCTCCAGCAATCTGTATTCAGCGTTTGCTGTTACAGCCTTATAAATGAACAATGACAGCCAAGCCCTTCCACAATACGGCTTCACTGTTTGAACTGTTAGGATAATTTGTCATTTAACTTTGTTAACATTAGTTAAAATAAAAATACAATCGTTCATTGTTTGTACATGTTAGTTCATTTAAGGGGTCATGAACTGCCTTTGTGTTTTATTTTGTACTGATCTCTGAGGTCCACTTATATGTTATCAAGATTTTTTACATCAAAAAACATAATAATTTAGAAGTAATAGGCTATTTTCTGTTCAGTTTCAATCTTTCTGAAAATCCTGCACTGAATTGTGCCTTGTTTGTAAACAAATCCGCGGTAAAGTGAAGTGAACAAAGGACCGAGTTCTTACTGACGTGGTCTGGATCTTCATTAAAAATAAAGTTCATCCACTCTTTCCTAACATTGGGATCAGAAGGAAGGCAATGCAACACAACTTGGAACTGCACAGCGTCTTGTCTTCAGAGCATCTTTACCGTTTGGTTTCTGCATAGACCTGCGTTCGCCTCTCTCGTTATTTACACTACGTGCACGAATCGGTGGGTGGGGCTAAACAGACAGTGGTGTAGAATTGGTGGGCGGGGCTAAACAGGCAGTGGTGTAGAATCGAGCGGTGGACGAGGATTCAATTAGAACTACAAACACGCATTAAAAGTGTAAAAAAAACTACAAACATGGCGGATATACGCGACCAACGGACAGGTAGATAAACGGATTTGAGTGATAAATAATCAATGTCTAACCTGATGAAAAAATATAAATTTAATGTTATCCATGTTATATTTCATCTGCGGCAACACTGTGAACTTTTATAATGATCCTTTTGGTCATTAACTTTTAAATGCATCATTATGCAAAGACATGAGCTTCTTGGCATGATAGACCCGCGACTGGCAGATCAACGTACCTCTTAATTTCTCTCCAATACGGTAGGAAATCAAATTAAACAAAATGTGGATGATGTTAACTGTGATAACATGATTGACAGGGCAGTTTAAACAGTGACAGAATGCATGTAACTAAGCAACAGAGCGTCCATTAAAGACGCAGTTATGACGAATTAGTATGTCCCAAAGCTTGCCTACTATTCTTCTATTCTACATACTCAAAAGTATGTACTTTTT
>NW_015653463.1:175622-182508 GCF_001515625.1 Sinocyclocheilus rhinocerous | reverse complement strand
AGTGATGTAGAATCGATGACGGGGCTAAACAGGCAGTGCTGTAGAATCGATGGCGGGGCTAAACAGGCAGTGCTGTAGAATCGGTGGGCGGGGGTAAACAGGCAGTGCTGTAGAATCTGTGGGCGGGGCTAAACAGGCAGTGCTGTAGAAGCAGGCGTTGATCTTCCTCTGCGGAGGCGGTGTGTTTATCCACACTCTTACATCATTGAGTAGAACATTCCACAAGCTGTTGTTTTGGCAGACTGGCTTCAATATAAACTGTTTTCAGACTAACAAGAAAGTTTTGAGTTCTGAAACTTACAGGATGTTTTTATAGTACAGTGACCTCTTATATGTCAAAAGATCAGGAGAATTTTGTTTTCTCAGTTCATGACCCCTTTAAGTAATGCTAACAAGATAGATACAACTTTTGATTTTAGCAATTTATTAGTAAATGTAGAAATGATCTAAGATTAATAAATGCTGTAGGCGTATTATTAGGGCTGTGCAATTAATCGAAATACAGTTTCGATTTCGGCCTCCAGCGATTATGAGAATACAATAATCGAGATAAAACGATTATTGCGCCCTATTCCACCCCCTTTCCAGCGGTGGGCTTTCACTAAAATCCCAATTTTACGTGCAAATCAGTAAACATATGTAATGTGAATTTTGCAAAATGGGGCGTGCTTGATTTATTAAAGTTGGTTAGATTTATTCATGTTTTTAAAAGCGTGGAAGAGAAGGATTTCTGTACATGCGCTCAGAGACAGAACGGAACACGGACATCTAAAGTCATCTTTTAGCTCAAGGTGCGCACTTATGGTCAAATACACGCAAAATTTTGTCAAAACACGGAGCTTAGTTATTATTTACGTAAACCCTTGTCGGTTATGTAATAAATTTACGTAAACAGTTGAGAATGAAAATACATATGTAACAGTAAATTGGATCCGTGCGGCTCTTAAAGTGACAGCGGGCTATATTCCTGCTGCCAACTGTGTGCTTCATATAATTAATCAAACAACAAAAGACAAAATCACTCACTGCTCTTGACTGAAAGACTTTTGTAGTTTAATTCTTACAGTGCATACTATGCTGTCTTATTTTACATTAGATTATTCAATTTCTGTAGTATGCTGTTAACTGAATACTGTAGACTTGATTAAAAATTTAAAGCACAGCTTGTTTCATTTGTATCTTTTTTATTCTATTGTAGTTGTCCTTTGCTTTTTTATTACTGACAGTTTAATTATTTTTAATAATTTTGAGGACTTTTTTTTTTTTACTAATATTAGTTACCCTAGAATTCTGCTGTGGTATTGAGAATTGTGATATATTGCAGATCTCTAAAATGTAGATGTCATAGCCACCTTATTTAATAATTAATAATAATTTATGCATTTAGCAGACGCTTTTATCCAAAGCGACTTACAGTACATTCAGGATATAAATTTTTTACCAGTATGTGTGTTCCCTGGGAATTGAACCTATGACCTTTTGCGCTGCTAACGCAATGCTCTACCACTGAGCCACAGGAACACTTATTACACAACATATTTGATATATATCTCTATCTTTAAATAAATAATTCATATAAAGTTTTGGTCTTATGGCCCACTCATAATCGTGATTACAATATTGACCAAAATAATCGTGATTATGATTTTTGTCAATTGAGCAGCCCTACGTATTATCACTTGTTAGGTCAATGTTAACAAATGAAACCTTGGTGTAAAGTGTACCCAAAAATCTAATGCATACATTTTTTTTTTTACAGATTAAAAAAAAAAGATTTTATATATCCAGTGACATTTGTTAACAGTTTAAGGTGCTGAATCTCAAAGCACCACAGCAGGTGTTCTGATTACGCTTCTCTGTTAAGTTTAGTTTTCTGTTTAGTTGAGTTTATAAACTAAATGGCCAATCAGAGGCGTTCAGATGAGTCACCGCTGAAACACAAGAGTTTTGTTGTTCAGTGAGTGCCCTCGCTGACTGAATTCAGCTCTCTCGCGAATTCTCTCATCATAAACAACAAAGTGCAGATGTACGTAAGATGTAAGTATAAGAGATAGCTTCACTGATAGTAACGGGAATGTTTTTTAAAAAGTCCATAAACTCGTGCTAGACTGAAGTCAGTGATGATGTTCTTTGATAATATAAATGTTTGCTCGTTTTCTGTAACTGACGATACGATATGATGGAGCATATCACCCAACACTATCAACCTCTACCTACAAAAAAACCGAGACGACTGTGTATCTAATATGAGTGGGTTTATATGGAGTCAAAACAGGGCCACATATACTTGAAACATCATGCAGAGAACATTTGAGCAAAGAGTAGCAGGTGATGTAGCAAATTATCTCAAGATGTAAATGCACACAGAGCAGACAGACAGTTTTGAAAGTGGAAGGACTTAAAAGCATGACTCAGTTCATTTTATGTATTGTGGTTTTTGAGTTGATGTTACTCATATCCACCAGATTCAGATCCAGTGATGCATCCATCCTGCAGTGAACTTGTTATCTTCCCCACCTGTTAGTTAGTTTTTTTCCATTCAGATATACTGTATGTCCTCTTGAAACTTGACATGGACAATTGTAAACAGCACAAGAAGCCAAACCGATTAAAGCCCACCACCTGCGCTTTCTCATCATGAGATGGCAATGTGTGTATTACTAAGCTACAGAAGAGGCGGATGGGTTCTTACAACAGGATATGACCTTCAAACAAACCCACTCAACCCTGAGGAAGCGTCCAGTAATCTCCAGATTAACTTCAGTGCTTTACTTACAACCCTCCCTGATGACAGTAAGATGAAAGACAACCAAACAAACCTAAAAACTGGAGATGGAGCATTTAATAAACACTCACCATTCACTCGACTCATCCTAGGCTTAAATGCACACTAACAGACATTCATTTAACCTGTTGTAATCAATTAAAATAGCATCTCTGGGGACCAAACTAGTTCTTTCCCAGCTGCTTCACCTTAAACCTAAACAATGCAATGCAATTAATGGAATTCAGAAAATGTAGGCTAATTTGTTATTCCTATCAACTCCTATGGGGGTCCTCCTCTTCCTCCTTAATCCAAAAACAGCATTTTCTGTTTTTACGGCCTGTGGCATCTATTTATAGAGGCACTAGAAAGCATGAGTTCATTATTTTTCTTCCTGATAGGACTGAAGGAGTGTTTCCATTCTCCGTGGGTGAAGCAGCAGATTAGGAGAAGCAGATTCACCGAAAACATTTCCACCAACATCATCTCTTTTAAACAGAACTGTATGAATGAAGGTCAAACAAACAGCTCTCTCCATGTACTCTTGTAGTGAACGTCACAGTGATATCGGTCAGGATTTCCACTGCACTTCATCTATTGTCTTCTGTAAATCACATTCACGTTGTGTGTTTTATATGTAGGGTATAAGACAGGGAAAGATGCCCCCTTAAAGGGATAGTTCACCCAAAAATGAAAATTTGATGTTTATCTGCTTACCCCCAGGGCATCCAAGATGTAGGTGACTTTGTTTCTTCAGTAGAACACATATGATGATTTTTAACTTTAACCGTTGCAGTCTATCAGTCTTATAATGCATGGCAATGGTAACAAAATCTATGAGAGTAAAAAAAACATGCACAGACAAATCCAAATTAAACCCTGCGGCTCGTGACGATACATTGATGTGTAAAGACACGAAACGATCAGTTTGTGCCAGAAACCGAACAGTATTTATATAATTTTTTACCTCTAATACAACACTATGTCCAACTGCCTTCAGCGCGCGCACGGCATCTGGTGCGTGAAGGTGTGTACGCGCTCTGGCGTAGTTTACGCAAGCGCCGGAAGTGATCTCTCGCGCCTATAAGTCACTCATTGTTTACACAGTGCACAGTAATTGTAGGTATGACAGCTAATCAAAATGGTACTTACTTGCACTTATCCGGATTGCAACACACCCATTAACGTAAACTACGCCAGAGCGCGTACACACCTCGCGCACCGGAAGCCGTGCGCGCGCTCGAAGACAGTTGGACATAGTGGTGTATTAGAGGTAAAAAATTATATAAATACTGTTCAGTTTCTTGCACAGACCGATCGTTTCGTGTCTTTAGACATCAATGTATCGTCACGAGCCGCAGTGTTTAATTTGGATTTGTCTGTGCATGTTTTTTTTTACTCTCATAGATTTTGTTACCATTGCCATGCATTATAAGACTGATAGACTGCAACGGTTAAAGTTAAAAATCATCATATGTGTTCTACTGAAGAAACAAAGTCACCTACATCTTGGATGCCCTGGGGGTAAGCAGATAAACATCAAATTTTCATTTTTGGGTGAACTATCCCTTTAAGACAATGTGCATTTACTAACATATTTTAGATATACATTTAGCATGTGCAGGATGATGATCAGCCAATGTTTTTATTAAGGGAAACAAATAGAAACTTTTATTTATTTATTGACATTATTAGTAGTAGTAGTAGTATTTTTGGCTAATTTTGTTGTAACAGCACAAAATGTTAAATTATTCACAGGGTAAGACCCATTACCTGTGACTAAACATTTATCGAATAAATGACTTTTGATAACAGTCTTATTCATATTTATATATTTTTTTTAAAAGTGTCATTAATGTAAAATACTGAATTAACTATTCGATTTAAAATTCAATTTAGTCGAATAACCAAATGTCAGACAAAACAGAATCTGAGTAAATGATATTCATCTTAAAGATCATTTTATTATATGAATTATGTACAGGCTTACTTTATATGAGGGTCAAAGACATTGAAATGTCCGCAGCAAATTTTTTTTTACAAATGTTATTGTATATACATAGAATATACATGAGTAAAAAAATCTTGCTGATAAATGGCCAAAATGGGATAGTGGCAAGGTTTGAAAATGTAAAATTACAAGCAAGTAGTATTTGGGGTATAACTAATTAGTCTTTTATTATGTCATAAACTGATTATTGTGGTAAATATGCCTGACAAGATTGTCACACTGAGTTACATTTTAGTGGCTGTTTTCTGTAAATCATGGTAAAAATGTATGATATTTATTTTATGCAACAACAAAAAAATCTATTTCATTAAACAGGACACTTATGTATTGAAAAACAACAACAACAATTCAAAGCTGTATTACACTTATTGTTTTAATGCTTGAAAACACTTATTCGTCTTTGACCTATGAATAGTCTTACCCTAAATGTCAAATACTAACTGATTTGCTAAAAGCATGGTGATATAATAAACACCATATACATATAATTAAAAATGTAAATAAAGATTACTAGAGTATGTTTAACAAGAAAACACTCATTTCATTTTTTTACAAAAAAAATTCTCACTTACTTCAATGTGTTACTTGCCGTTTCTTTACAATTGTTTGTAAAACTGACTAGTAATTTCTCAGTGAAAATTATTTCTACACCATATCCTCTCAGTGTAACAGAAGGCAGTGCCCTCTGCTGGAAGCACTAAGGAACAGATACAGATGTCATCCATGAACTGCACAGCAGCACATTATGCAAGAGACTGAGGAGCGCTGATCTTAGAACAGATATTTTAGTATTCAGTCCGAACTAAAAGAATTTAGTTGAGGCCCAATACTTTTCAGTAAGTGAAATAAAGCTAAAATTAAATATAAATAAAAAACCTAAACTAAGCTTTAAGAAGGAAAACAAATTGTATAAAACAAGGCATATTGGCAATTCAATATAAGCAAATATAATTGTTTATAGTAGTACACATGTTTCAGCTGTTGTTTTTTAATTTTCTATTGTTCTTTCTGACAGAAGACAAAGCAACACAATAACTCAGGGCAGGGATAATGTTCAGTGTGCACTTACAGCTACGCAGCCCTCATTTAACAACAAAACAAGCAAAGATTTTAGGGAATGAAGTGCCCAAGATGCATCCACAGCTGCCACAAACAGAGGGAGAGAAACTTAGAGTCAATGTGCCTGGCATTAACAGGCCTTTCACAGTCAGATAGTACCTTCATTTTAACATGTTTCCAGTTTGATCGAATAGAGGTCTGATCATACTTACCCGAGCAAAGTGGAAATAAAACCTTGCATACAGAGGTTGAATTTAGAGAAAAATGTCGAACATTTACCGAATGTTTTCAATAAAAACATCAAAATGGTTTCTTTAATTTTGATGCCCTGGACTGTTGTGTTTCTTCTACTTTAGAAACATTTCCACAGTAAAGGAGGCAGATTAGAATAGAAGAAAATGGGAATAGAATAAAGAAGTAAATAGAGCAGCAGAGAGATGCGAGTGAGGATTTGGGGAATAGAGTACAGAAGAGGTGTGGAGTGGAAGCGGAGCTCCCAACACGATCTCACGGCAATTCGTAAATATTTTACCAGGTGGCTAATTCATACGATTTTTGCTAATTGTACGAATGACCTTCCACTAACCCCACCTCTAAACCTACTGGTCACTGAGGTCTCTAGACAAATCGCACAAAATCGGTCATAAGAATTAGTACGAAATACCATCTCGTAAAATACGTACGAATTGGTCGTGAGATCGTGTTGGAGCTCCAGAATTTTGCCTAGATTATGGGCTGTTTTTTTGACTGTTGGAGTGTCGGTTTCTCTATTGCTCCAAGGTCACTCCAGTACTGCTCCATTACCACCATTAAAATTTTAAAACCTATTAAGAAGTTGTCAAAAATATGAAGCGTTGCTATAGTTTACTGACAGATAAAATCAGAGCATGATGTTGTTCTATACAACCCAGTCCATCAAAGCGACAGATAATAATTTGTAGCACAACTTCAGTCTTACATTTTACTTGCAGCCAGGGCTGGACTGGGACAAAAAATCGGCCCAGGCGGCCCACCACCATTTATATATATATATATATATATATATATATATA
>NW_015653463.1:174009-175567 GCF_001515625.1 Sinocyclocheilus rhinocerous | reverse complement strand
AGCTGCTGGGATTGAGTTGGGCAGGTCATTCCACCAGGAGGGAACAGTTAATGAAAAAGTCAGTGAAAGTGATTTTGTACCTCTTTGAGATGGCACAATAATACGCCGTTCACTTGCAGAACTCTGAAGTACTTAATTTAGGTAAAGTTACATAATAGTGTTATTATTGCAGGTTTGGTGAGATCGTTGCGAGTCCCTATCAAGCACTTTACCGATTCAACTACTCTCCTCCTCTTGCCTGGCTCTTTGGCCAGCATCACTCACCGCAGAGCAAGCATGTTCTTGATAAATCTGCTGTGAAAACGTGGGGAAAGCCGACGAGGAAGAAGTTGGAGTGAAGTGATCTTTATATAGGCGGAGCAAAATACTTTATCGCTCCGTCTATAGCGCATTGTGATTGGATGGTTTACGCTGTCTATACAGGAGACAATC
The DNA here is from genome assembly GCF_001515625.1 of Sinocyclocheilus rhinocerous. NCBI lineage: Eukaryota > Metazoa > Chordata > Actinopteri > Cypriniformes > Cyprinidae > Sinocyclocheilus > Sinocyclocheilus rhinocerous. The sequence goes on along the minus strand of NW_015653463.1, from coordinate 175,135 downwards.
CAATGGGCCACTGGCTGCTCGCTGTCCCTGCGTGATGGTCCTTGGCAAAAAAAACAAACATTTTGTCGGCCCCTTAAGTGCGTCGGCCCACCGGGAAAATGCCCGGTATGCCCGATTACCAATCCAGCCCTGCTTGCAGCTGTATGCAAATAAGCAAAAACACACTTGAATGTGGCCAGAATCCATCCCTGACAACCTTTCCATGTGGTTCACACTGAATCTCGAATTGCATTACACCTAGCTTTTAATGTGGTCAATGGCGAATTTAGGTCTGGGCATAATCAGTTTTCTATCGTTCATTTGCACATCATGCCACATATTGTAGGTATGTTTACATGTGCCGATTTCTGACAGTCCAATCTCATTTCAGATTCTTACAAGTTCTTTTTATATGAACCCTAAACATTGCAATATGATGCACATTTGTTTACATTACATGCATTACAAACAAAATGCACAAAATCCTGCATGTGCAGCACCCAGTGTTCAGAACCATGATAATATCACCAGAGCTACCACAAGTTTAATTGCTGATTTAAATTCTGGATCGAGCTTAATTTGATCGACTGAGGTGTTTACATGAAGCCTTTTCAATTTGATTACCAATGATTTATCCAATCACATGTAAACATATTTTTTTCAGAGAGCCCCGAGAGCATCCAGAGAAATCAGAAAGAATCATTAAGGAACTTATAAGAGCAATCAGCTAATTTATTTGTGTAATATCTGAATAACAATTATAGAACCACCACCAGATGTTCGATTACCAAAAGCACAAAGATTACTGCATCTGTACATTGTGTTTAAATGTAAGTGCATGTTTCAGTAGTGTGACCGTAGCTCAGTTATCTTCCTGTAATGTCCAGTGATAAAAAGCAACATGAATTGGGTACAAAAGTACAAAAGTACTCACCAATTCATAAGAGTAATCACTCAAGAATTCCACAGACTTTCGGCTATTTATCTGCTGTTACACAATATAACATGTGAAAATCACTATACATACATACATACATATTATTAATTTTAGTTGAAGTATTTTAAGTATCTTGTAGATTGGCAAGCCTCAGTTAACTTAAACGTGGTTTCCCCAACACTGATTAATCCAGCAAAAAAAAAAAAAAAA
>NW_015653463.1:166489-173829 GCF_001515625.1 Sinocyclocheilus rhinocerous | reverse complement strand
ACTAGCTCTCTACTCACTGCAACAGTCTCGTAAACAATGAGCCAGCATTACATTTACTGTATGTCAACATTACAAAATTAATTGCTAAATGATATGCATGAGCATCGGTTCAGTAGTAATACGTTTCACAGTATGTTAGTTCATGTTAAGTGAACTAAGTTTAATGCTAGTTCACACTAACACTAGTTTGACTTCACCATTAGGAAGCTTATCTAGAGACACGTTCTGATGGAAAGACTACTGGAGCTTCAGTGAGATCATTGTTTATGCTCAGAGGCTGAAGGGCTGTTCAACATTTCCTGTTGATAGTCTTTGCTTGCGATTGTAAAACATGTTCAGCCTATCCAATGCTGAACAAACCCACCCAGAGAGAGTGATAAATCTGAAACAGGGAGTAACCGGAACGCTGTATCATCAAATGCTTAAATTAATGTTATTGAAAAACATTTAAATATATTGTGAGTATAAAAATGTATGAATGTGGCACAGAGAGCTCTCCATAATATATGATAACAAGAAATGTATGAATGTGGTGAAAAAGCTCCTATGTATGTATCCAGCGTTTGTTGAAATTGTTGTGAATATGAGTATAAGTATGAATCGGTAATTATAGCTTAACATACTTCTGCAATATTTCAACATTGCTTTCTGTTGCTGGTTTAACACTAACATCTCGGTTTTAGCTTGAATTTTTCAGGCCAACTGTGAATGCACTGCAGCACCTCTAATGATACTGTCACGTAATGATTAATGCTTTATGTTGTAATATTATTCATTTGTTAGCTGCTTTGGCAAAATGATAAATTGGGTCAATAACGCCATAGAGTGCCTTTCAACCCTCACAAATTATGGTCTTAATTTCCCATTCGCTTTATGTCATGTCATAAATAGTAGACACTCAAGTACTATAGAAACATATTAGCTGAGCTCCCACACATTTTTTTTTAGATAATTATGGGCCATTATTCGAAGCATAAACCATAAGATATGTCCACCCTGTTATGGACATATACTGTATATTACTGTTAAATATGTTTTCATTGCAATATTAAGATGCAAATTATATTTTTTGAAAGTTATGATGTCCCTTTCCTAAACAGGGTTATTTGTTTGCTTTCAAATTATAAATACATAAAAGATTTTATGTAAACCATGTGTTTTTAAAGAAACTTATACAATTCGCACATGTATTTTTTCTTATTTGGAGAAAACTGATATTTGGATGCAGTTTTTTGTTTGCATGTTATTGCCCCCACACCTAGCTATTGAACACACTAGATTATATAGACATGATTGAATTATTATTTAAAATATTGACAGGGTGGACACATAAGGCAATATGATGTGAATATGTGTGCACAATATGACAATGAAACATTTTTTCAACTTCGAATAAAATAACATTATAATAATAAATAATATAATTACATTCTCAGTCACATTGATATAATCCCCCCCCCCATTCGTTTTAGTTTTTAGAAATATTAACTACAAATGAATGCTATGTCCACCAAATGCTATGTGACATTTTGAGCTTCAATTAAAATATTAGCATACAACAAACTGTGAAGAGTATGGTTGTTGAAGAGTATTTGGTATATTTAAACTTATATATTCTGAAAATACTGTATTCTAATCACTTCTTGCATATTTTATGCCGACAGGGTGGACATGTTAAGCTTTAGCAAAGCACGTAAGCAAACCCATACGAAGAAAATTTGTCAATTGAAAAGTCACCAACTTATTTTGGCAAAGCAAGTAAGCAAACTCATACGAAGAAAATTTGTAATTTGAAAAGTTACCAACTTATTCACCTCTCAGCCGTTGAAATTCCCACCACTGAAGAAGACAACACATCTGTTGTCCTGATGTCACTAAAGGGGACGGCCTTTTCTTAAAGGGGCGGATTCCCCAATACGACAGGGTGGACAACCATTCAAGGGACATGGACAAACTCTTCTTTTTTATTAAATAAAAATATAGTTGTCATTACCAAATGACAAGTAATATCTTATTTAACAAAATAATAATAGGAGAACAAAATTGTTAAATTTTATGATTTGACTATATTCTATTCTCATTCAACACGCATCCTCTTACACAAAACTAAAAAAAAAAGTAGAAAATGTATCTAAAGAGCCAAGTAATGCTTTTGTTATGAATATAAAACTTAGCCTAATATTATACACCCTTTCATAGTCATTTTTATGTTATCATGGCAAATTAGTTATTTATGTACAGGACACCAAAAGGCCCCCTACAGTGATATTGACCCAATTATTAAATGGAGATGTAATCTAACATACTGGCATTTGTCACAGGACATAATGTCCTATCATCTGACAAATTCCTTCCATATGTAAACTAAGTTTATGTACCAGACATGTTAGGACTAATTATATATTCAAATAGAAAACAACTTATGGTTTATTTTAAGGTGTCCTTGTTACACATGTTAAATGTACTAACTATTATAATAACAATACATTATGCATAATTACATGCAAGGAACCCTAAACCAAACCATAATCCTAACCCTAACCACATAGTAACTGTAGTTAATTAATATTAATCAGTACTTAAATGTACAATTACACTGTAACAAGGACACAAAATAAAGTGTAATTTAATAAAATATTAGCAACATATATTTTGCATGCACAGATACTTTTGGCCATCAATACAGAAGAGCCTTTTCCCCCATAACTGTATCTCTGCAACATCTAACAGAAGGGGCAAACTGCCAAACCTGGACCCCTGCTGCTAACTGAGATTGACACAGACATATGGGCAACTAGGGAGAGCCATATACACTGTTTAAATGCATTATTGTGCAACACTGCCACCTGGAGACTGTACACATACATAATAACATAAAAAGCAGATCAACAGTTTTCTACAGCACCAGTATTAAATGGCTGTGAAATACAGTGAAGTGCACCACAGGCACCTCTACAAACCTAACTCTCATTATAGCAATACAGAACAGCCTTTAATTCTACACTCTTTTTTAAAGCTTTTGGTTTTTGACATTGAATCAATCTAGAGTGCTGAATAAGTCGAGTCAATCAGAGGTTAGTCTGTGAGGGAATGTACTGGAAAGGGAGAGCAAACTTATACAATGGTGGTTTGTGTCTGGAGGAGATGAAGAGGCAGCTGCTACTATCCATTAGAGCTGAGAACCCAGCAGATCAGAACACATGCCTGAATTATTCCTCCAACTCACACAGGCACATACAAAGACAAACATACACACCATTACTGATCTAGCATCCACACAGGCTCATATATGAATGCAAATATACATGCAAACTCGGTTATAATTAAGACTATGATTAGCCTGTGGCCTGCAGTGATGTGCTCATCGCTGATCTGTTTCCATCACCTGGAGAGACATCGGTCTCCATCCTTAAACCATTTAAAAGACGCTCCACAACAATGCTCATTTCAATGCATATAAACAAAGTCAAAACCTTCCCCTTAGAAAACAGTGGGGAAAAAACTGCTAAAGGTAATTTGAGTAATTGTACTTGTGTTTTTGGCTACTCTACCCACCTCAGGCTGACACAAACTGGACGAGCGTATAAGGCCAGGGGCCAAGGCTGGATAAACCCTGCTGTGGCAACAACAGCCAGGCTAAATAATGCCATTTCTTCTAAAAACCTTTGTTGCCTAAAACTTCACCGTCAGACAAAAAAGAACAACAAATCTCTCTCCAATTGTTCCCGGGGTTGTTTTTTTTAAAAAATATATTCTGCCAAAAGCTCTATCAGAAAGGACATAATTCAATGCAGGCAAGACGAATCTGGGATAAATCAACTGTTGAATGTCTAGGCATTTTATGACAGGAATTTCAGAGCATAAAGCCCTGAAATTTGAACACGGCTCCAACAATGAACTTCTTATGATCCTGTAAAGTGGGCACTGCGAGAGGAAGCCTGATCTGCAGTTGTCTTCAGCAGCTGAGGAAATGTGTTTAGGAAGGTATTTAGTGGGCACACGCCAGAGCAGGACAGGTGTGTGCAGAGCATGTCGTTCTAACAGCTCTAATCAGGCCTAGAACTGAAGATCAGCACACGGCTTGCAGATTCTCTAAGTAACCCTCTCATGTGAATTGTTTGTCTTTCATTTTACAATACTATATATATTATATATAGAAATATAAGATAGTATATGTACTTGCAGAAAGCAACATGTCTATGTATGCCAAGATGAATAAATGTTTTTGGTAAGTTCTCTATTTTAAGACTCTCACTCACTCAAATCTCTGCATACCTGGAAAGAAAAATAAAAGTCTTACATCTGAAAGAAGACGAAAAGACACAAATACACTATTCACATACACTGCTGTTAAAATGTGCAAGAATGGTATGGTTGTGTCCATTTACACTCAGGGAGGCCATGGTGGTGAGAACAAACCCCTGATCTTTTTCTTAAGCTATTTATAATATAGCCATAATAAAGCCAGTATTTATCAAGCTTCTGAAAGTGCCATTTTAGTCTTACGTGCTGAGAATTCATGAAATTTACACCTACTTTTAAACTTAAGCATAAAAGCAAGTTATCACATTTCTTAAAGCTAAGAATCACTCTTACCCTCCCAGTTATTTAAGACAGCTCGAGAGATCTCTCAAGTGGTTGGAGTTGCCAGTAGGGGCTTGTGATGGCATTTATTATGGCCCTGAACTTGCCTTTTATAACATGTTTCCACTGTTCGACTAATTCAGCAAGCAGTAGCGCTTCTTCCTCCCGCCAGTTTTCTTTTGGAATCCATGGAGGCTGATTATACCATAAAATCTATGCTATATATAGGCAGGTCATTTGTAATTAAGACATGGTGGAAAATGTGTTTATCTTTCATTTTCAATGTGTATATCATAATGTATTCTCTGTGTTGAATGTAAACTCCTTTTAGGAATTTCATCATTCAATGTGAATTTATCTGAGAATATTCTTAAATAAGGAAATCTATTCAGTGATAGGCATGGACCAATGTCGTCATCCAAAATCCCATTTGTGGCACAGCAAGGTGCCGTGAATCATCTCCAAGTCTGACACTTAAGATTTAGTCCTGCACTTCACTTAAAGGGTTAGTTCACCCAAAAATGAAAATTATGTCATTAATTACTCACCCTCATGTCATTCCAAACCCGTAAGACCTTCGTTCATCTTCGGAACACAAATTAAGATATTTTTGATGAAATCTGAGAACTCTCTGACCCTCCAATAGACAGCAACAATATTACCACCACGATCAACGCACAGAAACGTAGCAAGGACATCGGTAAAATAGTCAATGTGACATCAGGGGTTCAACCATAATTTTACGAAGCTATGAGAATATTTTTTGTGCAAAAAGAAAACAATAATAACAATTTATTCAGCAATTACCGTCTTCCGCCATTTTGGAGAGTACCCCAGAACATAATCAACGTAATCAGCGTCGTTTACGTTCAGTAGACAGCGTGCGCTTGCTGAACGTAAACAACGCTCATTACGTTGATTATGTTCTGGGGTACTCTCCAAAATGGGGGAAGACGGTAACTCGGGGAGAAGAATTGCTGAATAAATTGTTATTATTGTTTTCTATAAACAATATAGAACCCCTGATGTCACATTGACTATTTTACCGATATCCTTGCTACATTTCTGTGCGTTGATCGTGGTAATATTGTTGCTGTCTATTGGAGAGTCAGAGAGCTCGCAGATTCCATTAAAAATATCTTAATTTGTGTTCTGAAAATGAACGAAGGTCTTACGGGTTTGGAACGACATGAGGGTGAGTGATTATTGACAGAATTTTCATTTTTGGGTGAACTAACCCTTTAAATTACGACTGAGATGCTTGATAACTAACTTTTAAGCGCAGCTTTGAGCCAAGAATTTTTTTACTCTTTAGTCAATTCTTAGCAGTGTTCTTGTGAGTTATTCTCAGAGGCTTGATAAATACAGGCCCTGGTTCATAGTTTAATTAGGGTTGGAGCTAAACTCTGCAGGACAGTGCCCTCCAGAAACAGGTTTGGACACTCCTGTTCTAGGTCATGTTTTCTTTTACCTTGTCAAGTCTTCCAAGTTTTTCCTTTTAGCTCTTCCCAAACTTGAAAATGACTTTCAAAGTCTGAAGGACGCAAAAGGACAACTCATTGAGCTTTACTGTTTTTTTTTTAATTTTACTTCTGTTTGCAGAGGTATTGGCAGAAGTAATAGTAGAAGCAGCAGTAAAGTAGTTGTAGTAGGCTGATAGCCAGTTGCGCCTGCAGGCCTGAATTTGAGCTGAATGCGTGAAAGCCATTTGTTTGTCAATGAAGAGACCTTCTCCAAACTTTTCCACCTGCATGTGCTCTCAGCGGTGCAGCATTATATTCAGTACTAGGGCCGTTACTTTTCATGCTTTACATGTTACCCTTGGGAGATATCATCAGGAAACATGGTGTTAGCTTTCACTGTTATGCTGATGATACTCAGCTCTATATTTCTTTGCGGCCCGGCGAAACATACCAATTAAACTAATGGAATACATAGTCGATATAAAAAACCAGATGACGAGTAATTTCTTACTGCTAAATTCTGCAAAAACAGAGGTGTTAATTATCGGACCTAAAATCTCTGCATGTAATAACCTAGAACACTGTTTAAAACTTGATGGCTGCTCTGTCAATTCTTCGTCATCAGTTAGGAACCTAGGTGTGCCATTTGATAGCAATCTTTCCTTTGAAAGCCACATTTCTAGCATTTGTAAAACTGCATTTTTCCATCTCAAAAATATATCTAAATTATGACCTATGCTCTAAATGTCAAATGTAGAAATGTTAATTCATGCGTTCATGACCTCAAGGTTAGATTATTGTAATGCTTTATTGGGTAGTTGTTCTGCACGCTTAATAAACAAACTCCAGCTGGTCCAAAATGCAGCAGCTAGAGTTCTAGATGAGCTATGAGCCCCAGAGACAGATCCCCAGTGACGACCTTGTAGCAACTCATAATGTAATAACTGCACATAATGTAAAAACTGCACATAATGTAATAAGTATTATATTATTATTGTAATAAAATGTTCATAATGTAATAATTTTCTCAAAATGTAATAAAATCTTGAGCTCATAATGTAATAACAATTATTACATTATGAGATATTTATTACATTATAAACTGACCAAAAATATTGTAATATTGTCATAATTATATAATTATACTTATAATAAAGTATAAGCAGCCCAGTATAAGGGACAGTCAAAATATTTGTTCAGTTATTTAGCCTGTGTATAATATATATATATTAGAGCTCCCTTTATAATTTCAAATGCACTGAGCCTGTCACTCATCTCAGTTCATCGGTTCAA
>NW_015653463.1:151999-166449 GCF_001515625.1 Sinocyclocheilus rhinocerous | reverse complement strand
TGTAATAAGTATTACATTATTATTGTAATAAAATGTTCATAATGTAATAATTTTCTCAAAATGTAATAAAATCTTGAGCTCATAATGAAATAACAATTATTACATTATGAGATATTTATTACATTATAAACTGACCAAAAATATTGTAATATTGTCATAATTATATAATTATACTTATAATAAAGTATAAGCAGCCTAGTATAAGGGAGTCAAAATATTTGTATGTTATTTAGCCTATGTGTATAATATATATATATATATATATAAGAGATAGAGATAAATGCCAAAATGAATATCAGACGTGAACATATTATTTGCTTTGCTTAATCTTTTCATGTACAAATTAATTTATTTTTAGAATTAATTTGTACATGAATGGATTAAGCAAAGCAAATATGTTCATGTCTGAGATTTATTTTAGCATTTATATAGAATAAATAACTATAGCTGAACTTTAGTGAGGGGACATTTTACTTGTTCTATTTTTTATGTATTTTTATTTTTTATTATCTGTGTTTTTTTGTTCTGTCACTGTCATTCTGTTACACTGTGGAAGCTTCTGTCACGAAAACAAATTCCTCGTATGTGTAAACATACCTGGCAATAAAGCTCATTCTGATTCTGATTCTGACATTGTTCCTCTTAGCATCATGAAAAAACAAATTTAAATTCTGAATGCAATACAGATAGTCTAGTATGCTTGCAAAGAGTGCTCCCTTTATAATTTCAAATGCACTGAGCCTGTCACTCATCTCAGTTCATCGGTTGAATGGACGTGTCTGTGATTAGCTACACTGCTCAACGCAGCAAACATTGTAAATAGAAACATCTGATGCTCTCCAGAGTGCACATGCAAATATGTACAGAAGAATTTGCCAAATATGTTATTATTACAGTTTCAACTAAGGGTGCTCTTGTTTTATTTTTGTATTTTTTTTTGTGAGAGTGATTAGCTCCCTAAACTGGGCGTGACATGATAAACTGCTTTCTGTATGGATTTGATATCTAATGTTGCTTAAATACGGGAACAGTTGGCAATCCTACTTTGCATGTTTTAAACACTTAGATTATGTTCTTACTTTGGCCATGCATTAAATGCACATCCTTGAAAGAGCGCAGTTTGCTGACATATTTACTTTAAAGTCCGCGTGAACCGGAAGTTGCTGCCAACTGGATTTCAGTGTGGTGGGTGGCGTATTTCCAACTGAAACAAAATATTGAGTAGAGGGTGGGGTTTTATTTTTGTGCTCCTCCACTCATCTCTCACACCATTTTTTAAACACTTTAACTTTTTTCTTTGGCCATGCATTAAATGCACATCCATGAAAGAGCGCAGTTTGCTGACATATTTACTTTAAAGTCCGCGTGAACTGGAAGTTGCTGCCGACTGGATTTCAGTGTGGTGGCGTATTTTCAACTGAAACGGAATATTGAGTAGAGGGTGGGGTTTTGTTTTTGAGCTCCTCCTCTCATCTCTCACTCACAGCAGACTAATGGTCGGAGGAGCGTGGTTAAGCATATTCTGCTTAAGCCGTCAAACTGACATCATCAGAGAAGACATGCCATTCCAGAGCGGAAGCAAATGATCAGATTTTGATTAAAGATTACCAAAATAAACCATTTTTTTCAAAGGATTAACTTGCACAGATTAATTGTTGACCTTAAGACTAGCAATGTGCGCTAACAAAATAAATATTGTAAATTTTGATTTCATGTGGACTTTAACATCTCAGGTAATGTCTATGGTATGATGACAATGACAGTGGTTACATATAAATATATTTTAATTGATCAAAACTATTGCTAGAAACAATTCAGTTGCGCCCCTACTAAATTCTATGTTCTTGAATTGAAGGCATTTTTTATGAACAAATTTGGAAAAAAACTATTTTATTACGTTTTGAGAAAATTATTACATTATGAACATTTTATTACAATAATAATGTAATATTTATTACATTATGTGCAGTTTTTACATAATGAGTTGCTACAGACCTTGTCTCCTAGACGGCCATCGGGACAAGACCACAGGAACCAGATGAGTACTCTGCACAATCTGACTTTGCTGCAGCATGGAACAACCTGCAAAATTCAGTTTTTTATATCGACTATGTATTCCGTTAGTTTTTCAAATTGGTATGTTTCGCCGGGCCGTGAAGAAATATAGAGCTGATTATCATCAGCATAACAGTGAAAGCTAACACCGTGTTTCCTGATTATATCTCCAAAGGGTAACAAGTAAAGCGTGAAAAGTAACGGCCCTAGTACTGAGCCTTGAGGTACTCCATACTGCACTTGTGATCGATATGATACCTCTTCATTCACTGCTACGAACTGATGGCGGTCTGATAAGTACGATTTGAACCATGCTAATGCACTTCCATTAATGCCAACAAAGTTTTCTAGTCTATGCAAAAGAATGTTGTGGTCAATAGTGTCAAACGCAGCGCTAAGATCCAATAGCACTAACAGAGAGATACAACCACGATCAGATGATAAGAGCAGGTAATTTGTAACTCTAATGAAAGCAGTCTCGGTACTATGATACGGTCTAAATCCTGACTGGAAATCCTCACAGATACCATTTTTCTCTAAGAAGGAATATAATTGTGAGGATACTACCTTTTCTAGTATCTTGCAACAGAAAAGGGAGATTCGGTCTGTAATTAACTAGTTCTTTGGGGTCAAGTTGTGGTTTTTTGATGAGAGGCTTAATAACAGCCAGTTTGAAGGTTTTGGGGACATATCCTAATGACAATGATGAATTAATAATAGTCAGAAGAGGATCTATGACTTCTGGAAGCACCTCTTTTAGGAGCTTAGATGGAATAGGGTCTAACATACATGTTGTTGGTTTAGATGATTTAACAAGTTTATACAATTCTTCCTCTCCTATAGTAGAGAATGAGTGGAATTGTTCCTCAGGCGATCTATAGCAAGCTATCTGATGCGATACTATAGCTGACGGCTGCATGGTTACAATTTTATCTCTAATAGTATCGATCTTAGAAGTAAAGTAGTTCATAAAGTCATTACTGCTGTGCTGTTGGGAAATGTCAACACCTGTTGATGCTTTATTTTTCGTTAGTTTAGCCACTGTATTGAATAAATACTTGGGGTTATGTTTGTTTTCTTCTAAAAGAGAAGAAAAGTAATCAGATCTAGCAGTTTTTAATGCTTTTCTGTAGGATAGGTTTTCTTTCCCGCCAAGCAATACGAAATACCTCTAGTTTTGTTTTCCTCCAGCTGCGCTCCATTTTCCGGGCTGCTCTCTTTAGGGTGCGAGTGTGCTCATTATACCACGGTGTCAGACTGTTTTCCTTAATCTTCCTTAAGCGTAAAGGAGCAACTGTATTTAAAATGCTAGAAAAGAGAGAGTCCATAGTTTCTGTTACATCATCAAGTTGTTCTGAGGTTTTGGAAATGCTAAGGAATTGGGATAAATCAGGAAGATTACTTACAAAGCAGTCTTTTGTGGTAGAAGTGATGGTTCTACCATACTTGTAACAAGGATTAGAATTTACAGTTTTAGCTATATGAAGTTTGCACAAGACTAAATAATGATCTGAGATATCATCGCTTGGCTGCATAATTTCAACACCATCAACATCAATTCCATGTGACAGTATTAAATCTAGAGTATGATTTCGACAATGAGTAGGTCCTGAGACATGTTGTCTAACCCCAATAGAGTTCAGAATGTCTATGAATGCTGATCCCAATGCATCTTTTTCATTATCAACATGGATATTAAAATCACCAACAATTAAAACTTTATCTGCAGCCAGCACTAACTCGGATATAAAATCAGCACATTCTTTAATAAAGTCTGTATGATGCCCTGGTGGCCTGTATACAGTAGCCAGTACAAACGACACAGGGGATTTATCATTAACACTTGTTTCTCTGGATAATGTTATATGAAGCACCATTACTTCAAACGAGTTATACTTGAAACCCGCCTTCTGAGAAATACTGAAAACATTGTTATAAATTGAAGCAACACCTCCCCCTTTACCTTTTGGACGCGGCTCATGTTTATAACAGTAATCTTGGGGGGTAGACTCATTTAAAATAATGTAATCATCAGGTTTTAGCCAGGTTTCTGTCAAACAGAGCACATCTAGTTTATGATCAGTGATCATATCATTTACAAAAAGTGCTTTCGTAGAAAGGGACCTGATATTCAATAAGCCAAGCTTTATCATTTGTTTATCCATATTGCATCTGTTTTTTATTTGTTGAACATCAATTAAATTGTTACTCTTAATTTGGTTTGGACGTTTTTTGTATTTTCTAGTTCGGGGAACAGACACAATCTCTATAGTGTGATATCTAGGTGAAAGAGTCTCTATGTGCTGAGAATTAACTGATTTCTGTGACATGAGGCGGCTAGCAGACGGTCGGTTTAGCCAGTCTGTCTGCTTCCTGACCTGGGCCCCAGTTAGTCAAGTACAAACTCTAAGACTATGTGCCATATTTCTAGAGAGAAGAGCGGCACCACCCCAGGAGGGATGAAGACCATCTCTTTTCAACAGGTCAGGTCTGCCCCAAAAACTCATCCAATTATCTATGAAACCTATGTTATTCTGCGGGCACCACTTAGACATCCAGCCATTGAGTGACGACAGTCTGCTATGTATCTCGTCACCACGGTAAGCAGGGAGGAGCAGCCATCGAGTCTTAGACAGTGTTATTACATGGGGAGGTTTTAGGTCCGATAATTAACAACTCTGTTTTTTTCAGAATTTAGCAGCAAGCAATTACTCTTCATCCAGTTTTTTATATCGACTATGCATTCCATTAGTTTTTCAAATTGGTATGTTTCGCCGGGCTGTGAAGAAATATAGAGCTGAGTATCATCAGCATAACAGTGAAAGCTAACACCGTGTTTCCTGATTATATCTCCAAAGGGTAACAAGTAAAGCGTGAAAAGTAACGGCCCTAGTACTGAGCCTTGAGGTACTCCATACTGCACTTGTGATCGATATGATACCTCTTCATTCACCGCTATGAATTGATGTCAGATAAGTACAAGTTGAACCATGCTAATGCACTTCCACTAATGCCAACAAAGTTTTCTAGTCTATTCAAAAGAATGTTGTGGTCGATAGTGTCGAACACAGCGCTAAGATCCAGTAGCACTAATAAAGAGATACAACCACGATCAGATGATAAGAGCAGGTCATTTGTAACTCTAATGAGAGCAGTCTCAGTACTATGATACGGTCTAAATCCTGACTGGAAATCCTCACAGATACCATTTTTCTCTAAGAAGGAATATAATTGTCAAGATACTACCTTTTCTAGTATCTTGGACAGAAAAGGGAGATTCGAGATCGGTCTGTAATTAACTAGTTCTTTGGGGTCAAGTTGTGGTTTTTTGATGAGAGGCTTAATAACAGCCAGGATAACAATAGAGGTCTTTTAGGAGCTTAGATGGAATAGGGTCTAACATACATGTTGTTGGTTTAGATGATTTAACAAGTTTATACAATTCTTCCTCTCCTATAGTAGAGAATGAGTGGAATTGTTCCTTGGGGGATCTATAACGCACAATCTGATGTGATACTGTAGGTGACGGCTGCATGGCTACCATTTTATCTCTAATAGTATCGATCTTAGAAGTAAAGTAGTTCATAAAGTCATTACTGCTGTGCTGTTGGGAAATGTCAACACCTGTTGATGCTTTATTTTTCATTAGTTTAGCCACTGTATTGAATAAATACTTGGGGTTATGTTTGTTTTCTTCTAAAAGAGACGAAAAGTAATCAGATCTAGCAGTTTTTAATGCTTTTCTGTAGGATAGGGTACATTCCTACCATGCAATACGAAATACCTCAAGTTTTGCTTTACTCCAGCTGCACTCCATTTTCCGGGCTGCTCTCATTATACATAAAGGCTTTAAGTAAAGTGTTACCAAAATGCTTTACTCCCTCTAATCAATGTCTCCAATCTTCTAGGGATGCTTTAATAACTAAAAATTGATTATCACCAGTGGTGGAAAGAGTACTGAAAAAATATACTCAAGTAAAAGTACCATTACCTTCCAAAAAATGTAGTGCGTGTAGAGTAAAAGTACTTGTCCAAAAAAACTACTTGAGTAAGAGTAAAAGAGTAGCCTATTTAAAAGTACTCATGAGTATTGAGTAGTGAGTACTGAGCTGTCATTTAAATCATAAAGTTTGAAAAAATAGATTTAAAATCATGTGTAAGGCCACTGAGACAGCATGCTGTTGTTGCACATAAAATATTAATGTTTAGAACAGTGCAAATACAAACACCATTAGAAACTCATAGTTCAGCATCACACACCATGATATGGGTTAAAGTGAGAGCCCATTTCTCTCCAAAATGGTGCCAGTTTGAGCGGTTTGCAATAAAGAAATAAGAATAACTAAACTTGATAATTTATGTTACAATTTTAACATAAATGCACATTGTTCTAGAAGGATGGCATCATGCCATACCATTTACACATTTACTCGAATTGTTATGCTGATATATCACTTAAAATGTACTCAAGTAAAAGTAAAAGTACACAATTTTTAAACTACTCAAAAAAGTACAATTACTGATAAAAACGTAATTACTTAATTACTGTAACGTGAGTATTTGTAATTCGTTACTTCACACCCCTGATTATCACTGACAATCATTGGATCTATGTTGTATTGTAGTAAAAAAGCAGGCTAAATGAGTTTTAAATTAAGACACAACTAAATTAATCCAAATCATGTAAACTGAAATCAGAATATTATGTAATCCAAAAAAGAGGATCTGGATCAATGGATTATAATACCTTGAATTTCAATCACTATATCAAGACTAGGTATAGACATTCTCTGAACCTGAAATACTATTTTGCAATGAGAGTTTTTTAAATTGTTCTGTCAATGTGATTAATGGTGAAATACATTTGTGACAAATCTCACATATCTGGAAATTAAGACCTCTATTGGCTCCTTAAAGGCGTGCATCTGACAACCTAACTTCCACAAAGCTGCGATGATCTTTGACATTTTTCACTGGTTAATGTCAAACTAACCACAATGTGTAGCATTTCAAGAGCTCATAATTCCTGGATATTAACCCACACTGACCATTGCGGTCCATTTGTCATAGCTGGGGAATAACAT
The DNA here is from genome assembly GCF_001515625.1 of Sinocyclocheilus rhinocerous. Taxonomy (NCBI): domain Eukaryota; kingdom Metazoa; phylum Chordata; class Actinopteri; order Cypriniformes; family Cyprinidae; genus Sinocyclocheilus; species Sinocyclocheilus rhinocerous. Next base: position 159,310 of record NW_015653463.1, on the reverse strand, counting down.
TTATTAACCTTTATATTGAGACCAACAACACAGAAGTGATTTATTGAGGCTTCAAGTTTGTTCTGTAAATTTCCATCTAAACACTCATATCATCAAGACAGATGACGCATATTTTTTTTTTTTAAATTGTTCTGTCAATGTGATTAATGGTGAAATACATTTGTGACAAATCTCACATATCTGGAAATTAAGACCTCTATTGGCTCTTTAAAGGCGTGCATCTGACAACCTATTTTCCACAAAGCTGCGATGATCTTTGACATTTTTCACTGGTTAATGTCAAACTAACCACAATGTGTAGCATTTCAAGAGCTCATAATTCCTGGATATTAACCCACACTGACCATTGCGGTCCATTTGTCATAGCTGGGGAATAACATTTATTAACCTTTATATTGAGACCAACAACACAGAAGTGATTTATTGAGGCTTCAAGTTTGTTCTGTAAATTTCCATCTAAACACTCATATCATCAAGACAGATGACGCATATTTTTTAGCACAGGCCAGAACAGCAGCTCCACAAATCTTAGAAATGTGGATGCAGCATTTGTCAGGACAATAAGCATGACTTGGAACTGATACAGGGTACTTCCAGCAGTAAAGGCAGATTTCTTCCCTTCTCATATGACTCCCATTCAACTTGCCAAATGAGTAACAAGTTACAACAAATGTCTGAGCCAAACTTCCCCATTAAAAATTACTATACACACAACAACAATTATTTGACCTTGTAATGAAAGACACGGCTCAAACACTGAAGTGCTCACAGCTTCAAACCTGGTTTATACTCGTCGTGCCCATGAGTTCACTTGGTTGATTACGACAAAATAACAACATGTTGGTTCTTCAGCGGTTCTTTCTCAATTCCAGCCCAATTCCAATTCTAACGAGCTGCTGATCTGAATCAGGTGTGTTAAACAAGACAGACATGCAAAATATGAAGAGCAGGGGGTCGCCAGGACTGGAATTGAGAGCCACTGCTTTAATCTATTGCAGTGGTTCCCAACTTGTTCCTGGAGCCTAACACTGCACGTTACGTCTCCTTTGTCTGACACACCTATTTCAGTAATATTAAATAGCTGGTGACTTGGATCAGGTGTGCTTGATTAAGGAGACATGCAAAATGCAGTGTTGGGGTCTCCAGGAACATGGTTGGAAACCACTGCCCAGTCATTTCAGAAAATAGTTACAGCGGCGAGCATGTCGATTATAAATGCCTCCGAATTGCGTGCACTAGTGATGTTCGGTTCTTGAACGAATCGTTCTTTTGAGCCGGTTCTCAGGAAGTAACCTGTTGAGCCGGTTCACAAATCGAACTGAATCGAACTTTAGTTCCGGGTTGATGACGCAGGACGCACAGCCGAAGTAGCACGTCCAACTCAAAAAGAACCGAATGAGCCGGTTCAACCAACTGTCAAAGTTTGCCGAGGATTACCGAAGATTCTGATGAGTGAGTTGACGATACTTTGCAAGCCTGAGGCACGTACTGGAAATATGCTTGTTTATTATATTATTAATTTACATTTTATTAAAACCTGTATGACGTCAGGAACCGATGAATCGGCTTTTTGAACCGGTTCAATGAGCCGATCTGTCCTAAAAGAACCGGTTCGCGGAAATGAATCGGACTTTGCATCACTAACGTGCACAGTGAGTGGACAGTCACGGTGAGGTGCTAGGCAAAAGTATAAACTTGGCTTCAGACGAGAGTGTATTTCACTTTAACTCACCTGCCTGTAATTTTGTAACACTGAAGACCTTGATTAGCTTGTTCAGGTGAGTTTAATCAGAGCTGAACTCTGCAGGTCAGTGGACTTTGAGGAACAGAGAAATTCTGCAATGCACTACATTAATTAAACTACAGCTCGGCATTGGTATTAAAATAATAGGCTAAATACATTTGTCCTGAATGTTGCAATTAAATATACAATTTACATTTAATTCATTGTTAAATTTTGTTAAAGCAACTGTAAGTGACACTACTGAAGCCATAACACATACAGACCCAGTTTACTTTATTTTGTATTCTAATACAAATTTGTCCCATTAAAATAGCAAAATATCACTGCACTTGCACTTGTAATAAGACAGTAAGCAACACCATAAAACTGCAGGGTGTCACACTTTTGGTTTTCTAGGAGCTCATGTTGAATGTGGGCCATTTGAATGCAGAATAAAGATGGGATTGTGGGATAATCTGTGAAAGGACAGAGGATTATGACTGGGCTATCTCTGTAACCCTTCTGAGATATGTGCCCTGACTTAACTTCAGCTCTCATACTCATCTGCCACAGATCCAGCTCGTGTGCTGTCCTACAAAGAAATTCTCTTTAGTACACACTCAAAAGTTTATGCAATACAATAAAAATTAAACAAAACAAACAAAAAGATTAATAAAAAACTGTAATGCTTGGCATATGATGTCATGCGATTTTTTCTTTGAAGCATTAACTTTGGATTTTGTGCGAGTGATATTATTCACTGTAGTAAACATTCACAAGTAAAAATATCTATCTATCTATCTATCTATCATCTATCTATCAATCTACACACTCAAAAGTTTATGCAATACAATAAAAATTAAACAAAACAAACAAAAAGATTAATAAAAAACTGTAATGCTTGGCATATGATGTCATGCGATTTTTTCTTTGAAGCATTAACTTTGGATTTTGTGCGAGTGATATTATTCACTGTAGTAAACATTCACAAGTAAAAATATCTATCTATCTATCTATCTATCATCTGACTATTTCTATCTATCTATCTATCTATAGATTTATAAAAGTCCAACAGCATCAGACATTTTAAACTTCACTACAATGTGCTAGAAGGTCATTATTTCGGCCTTCATCATCAACAGTATATTCCACTTTGCTTCTGCTAAAGCCAGGGCTCATTCAGTAATACCTTCTCCTACAGGGAATTGTAAATCAATAAGTTTCAATAAAGAAAATGAATAACGTTATTATCTGACACAAGGATGGAATCTGTAGTTCCCTAAGGAGTCAAAGTCTTTAAAATCAATCCATTTCTTTGCCATTATAGAAATTGAAAATGTTTTTTGGAAGTAAGTGCTTTAAATGTGGTTAAGAATTTAACTAAACATTAATTGCTTGTCCTCGAAATTATTATCGCAACATTTCTTGCTTAACTGTATTGTATGTCATGATATTAGATCGCGATCTGAATCTAAATCTCACTAACAAAAAAGACAAGGTGAATTTTAGCAATGTGTTAAATGTATTCATTTGACATATGCTTTTCATTCTTCTTCAAAATTGACTAGATGTTCACAATCTATTTAGAATTCTAAATGTCAAATTCCCATAATGCCAAAGCACAAAGAGGACAGATATCTCAGGTCATGAGGAGAGAAGAGCATTCACTGAAGGACTGGAACAAGAATGACCTTCACTAACCTCATCAGATGGCAACAAAACCAGCACAAGTGGTAATGAAGCACACTCGACAGGCATCTGTGTGCAAGTGTAACGTCCAGCTCTAATGGAATACTCAAGGCAAACTCAAGTTATTGACTCTATTGTACTATTTATGAGTGAGAAAACACAAAGCAACATTGAGCTCTTGAACATCTCAAAGCTTCTTACAGCATTACTGCTGCATACAGTCGATGAAGCAATACTTGGAATTGGAGGATTTCATCTTGCGACTACAACTGATGCCAAACTCAAACAAAGGCAGCTCAATCACAAAGCCAAAATACATGTTCAGTTTTCTAACACCAACCTTTCGCAGACATGCTGATATATTGTTGGTCTTATAATCATTAAAACCAAAACAAATTGATTCTCTATTGTGTAGCGCTAGAACATCAAGACTGTTGGTGCACATAATAAAAAGAAAAATAATAAATTAGAATGGAAAAAACACAGGCATAACAACTTGTGTATAGCCTCTTATAAAAATACATGCTCATACTAAAATTGAACTGTATACTTGGACCTTGTGTTTATGCATCAAGCAAAATCAGCTAACTGTAGGTAACCAGGGTAGCAGACAAAATATGCCAGTATAGCAAGCAAAAGTTTGATAGTAAAAAATTTTTCATCATTCATCAAAATACTAACACCTCATCTAACCGTTAAACCTCAAGTTCTGTATGTGCACAAAGGTTTTACAAACATTGCGTGATGTGGGATGATTCAGAGCTAATCAAAGTGAACCCTGACAGCTTTATGCAGGAGTCCATCAAGCCAAAAGTATCCTGGAATGTCTCTAGCTGAAATGATTAGGGTTAGCTTTTAATGCAGAGGCAACAAGGTTGAGCAGGAATTTGTGTAATCCATAGAATCTGGTGATGACATTAGTGGCAATAATCTGCGGAAATCCTGCCAAAAACACAGATTTAAGTCAATGACAGTCCAGCTTTTAAATAATTATTTTGCATGAAGTGAGCTTTAGTGAGCCAAAAAATTAAAAATCACTGTTTTGTCCATCTATGACGGTCATTTCAAGCTGTTCAGACAAGTTTTAATACAACATTGTGTCTGCCTGATGTAGAGATCTTCAGAGGATACCTACTTAACAAGTCTTTTAAATGAACACGAGATTGCAAAAGTTTAAATGCACGCTGTAATGGATGTCTACTACTAAATGCAATGACATTATCGCTGTATTCTTTATAGAATATCGGAGTAGCCTACCACGATATTACCATCTGACAGCATCACCGTACTTTTACCTGAGCTCCACTTTAGCACCAAGATCAACAGAAAACAAAGCAAACAAAACAAAACAACAAAGTTCTAATTTAGTTGTGCTGCCGTGTCACTGAATCGGCTCACACGTGGATATGAACATATGCACAGTTAAAGGGTCTTCTTACCGCAGTCCTGACAGAGCACCTGACTCACATCCTTCCTCACGGTGCGCTTGGTCTCCACCGGCGGGAAGACTGCCGTGAACACCGACGTGTCGTTTGTGGCTTCCATAAAGAACACGTACCGGATCCCGGTGCTGAGCTGGAAACATCTGCCACCTTCAAACCAGACGAGAGACACCACAGAGTCCTTGAGCAGCCCTCCCGCCTTCACCTGCCACACCTGCTGCACCCTGACGCGCACCTGCCGCGACGCGTTCACCGGCGACTCGGTCCCGTTCCGCGCGTCCTCCTGGAGTTTCCCCTCAAACACGACCCCCGCGCGGCGAGCCAGCTCCTGCACCGACGCCGCGGGCGGAGAGCAAGCGAGGCTCCCGCTCCGGACCACACGCGTCCACAGGGACAAACACACCGCCGCTGCACAGAGAGCGGAGACCGAGAGAGAACCGCGTCCCGACGGAATCGCACGCATCCTCCGGCGCGTTTCTTGCGTTCCGCTAGATGAGTTAAAGTGGAGCAGAAGTGAACCGAGAGGAACGTGGCTTCTGTTGGCTCCTCAGCTGATCGTATTACAGTAGGCGGGGTGAGATTCCCACCGCGACGCGACGGAGGACGGGTGTCGCGTCGCGTCGCGTCGTGTGTGTGGAATTACCGACATATTCCTTATGCGTGTTCAATTAAGTGGCAAGGGATTTGAAACTATGTTAAATATAAAAGTCAAAACTAGATTTAGACTCAAAACTCTTAATAGTAATCTTCTACAACATTTGAAAGTCTAACTATAAGCTATTTATGTTTTTGGGCAATTGAAACAAAATTAATAAAACGGCAAAAATTTGAAAGGCAACATTTTAAAAATTCTTAAACTATTGTTTGGCCAACAGAAACCAAAACCAAAATTAAAGTAAAAATGTAGGCTATAACCAATGTTGGGAAGGTTACTTTGAAATGTAATAGGTTACAGATGACAATATACCCTGTTTAAAATGTAATAGTAGTATAACAATTTCAATTACTTTATTAAAGTAATAACTGATTACATTTGATTAGCCTACTTTTCTAAATTTCTGATTCATCTGATCATTTTCTAATATTTAAAGCAGGCAGAGTTAACCTTACAGTAGTGCTCAACACTGATTACTGTCAGACTTTCTGAATCCTTCTTCTCTTGAATTAAGATTATAAACATTTCAATTTTAAAGCACAGCCACCACAAAATCAAACTTATCACCTCTTTTTATATTGAGATCGTTCTGAGGATAAATACAGATTTAAAACCATAAGAGATAGTTTTATAGCTACAATACTGTTTTTGAATTCAAATCTTTGCATAGTTATGACCGGAAGAAACACTGGCATCTAACAATGCCTTGAAAAAAGTTAATCTTAAAAAATAAAGCATATACATTAAAAAAACAAACAAATATGAAATAAAACAGTTATTGAATAAGCATGTGTCCTAAACTCCTGCAACTTTGGTGTCTCATATTTTAGAGCAATGCAATTTATGAAAGTAATAAAACAGTTATCGAATAAGCATGTGTCCTATTCTGTGTCCTCAACTCCTGAAACATTGGTGTCTCATATTTTACATATGTATATGTGTGAAAATATTCAGATGTAACTCCTTTTGTGATCATTAACATTTTCATAAGTAACTGTAATTACACATTTTTTCTCAGTAACTGTAACTAATTACAATTACATTTATTTTGTATTTAAATTGCGTAATTCTGTTTCATGTAATTAGTTACAACACAAACACCTGACAGTGATCTGACATTTCTGGAAAATACTCTTGATTTGAGAAAAGTTTAAATGTCAATATGTGGTAGCACCTTTCACTCCAAATCTTTTTTTCTTTTTCTTTTTTTTTTTGACTCTTGTCAAAATGTTGTCAGTATTTTACTGTTTACTTGTTAACAGACATTACAAAAATTACGATGATATTTAATTTTAGAAAAATTAATGTGAAAGAGAAAACAGCTATTTGTGTAATTCAGGGTTCCCACACTTTCATGAACACCAGATTCAAGGACTTTCAAGGACTTTTTAAAGCACCATTTATTTTATATCAAGCACCTATCAAATTCACACCCCAGCATATGCAGTGTCATGAAATACCTTACATTACTTAACAGTTCACTTACACTTAACATGTACATTAAACATTTCAGAGTAATAATGTTTTGAATGTGTAGGTTTCATAGATTTAGACCGTTTTGAGCAGTCGTGTTCAAAGGAATTTAATGAAATCCACTGAAGTCAATACTGGTGATATTCAAATACAATTTCTAAAATATTGATAACATGCATCAAACTGATTTTTGCTGTAGTTCTTGTACAAGATTTCAATTTGAAAGAATTTCTCAATTTTTAAATGAATAAAAAGTGGTTAAATGTTGTAATAACAGTAAAACCGGTTAACATTAAAAATTTGCACATTCACTCAAAAGAGACGTTATT
>NW_015653463.1:151224-151853 GCF_001515625.1 Sinocyclocheilus rhinocerous | reverse complement strand
AGAATAAGACAAATAAGTTAGCAATCATATGAAATTAGTATTAATAAAAAATTCATTTGTACTACAGAGGTGGCACAGAAGAACACAAAAGTGGCTTGTAGGTACATTTTCAGACGTTTAATCAGACTCAGAGGTGGCATGAGTGCAATTAAATTCATAAATTCATGTTGAGATTAATGTTTGAAATATAAAATTTTGAATACAGAAATATTAAATGATTTAAATAACTGAAATTATACGCTAAAAATGAAACTAAATCCACCAGCAGGTGGCGGTAAGTCACTGATTTTATCACTGAAACATTCATTCAATAGATTCGTTTGAACAGCTGATTCATTCAGGAATGAAACAAGTTTTTATGAATGGGTAATCATGAATCACTGACTCACTAGATTTGTTCAAAAACGCACTTTCATTCATGAATGAAGCTCGGCTGTGTTTGCTTTTAGAGATGCGCAGCAGCTCAGCGGTTACTATATCTGGAACTATTTTCGTTGATGAAATATATACAATAAGAATGTTTGCGGGAGCGGGACACACACGTTGCGGGAGTGGGCGGTAATGGTCAGAAATTCAGCGGGAGCGGGCTTAAGAAAACTGTCCGCGCATCAACACACAAGTTTTTTTTT
>NW_015653463.1:148786-151058 GCF_001515625.1 Sinocyclocheilus rhinocerous | reverse complement strand
CCCCATCTCCACCCCCAATCATTAGTGCCGCTTGTTCTGTCTTTGACAGAACATATAGAACAATTTTTTAAATAGCGCCATAAACAAAATTGATTTCAAATTTAATTCAAGCACTTTCAAGGACCTATGTTTGTTTTCAAGTACTTTCCAGGCCTTGAATCCATATGTCTGAAATTCAAGCACTTTCAAGATGCGTGGGAACCCTAATTGGACACTTGACTCAAAACCTTAGTTACTGATAAACAAAACCTTGAGACAGCTTCCCTGCTTAACAACTAGCCCCCGACTCCTCTATATTCAGCTGGAACACTCACTGGAACACGTATGTGGATGTAGCCAAGCTCTTCTGATCCAAGATTACCTTCTGTGAACTACAAGTGGCCCTGCCTGGTGAGTTCCCAAAAATGCTGAATTATACAGACTTGATGTCAAAACTTTTAAACGCACTGCACATACTGTACATTCATCTGCACCCACCTTGTGTACAATTTCACATGACGCAAATGATTACAATCACAAAGATTAGACACAGAACTAAAAGAACATATAACACAAAAGAAGTATAATGGTAAAAGGCCATGCAACTGCACATAAGCTTTTGCATGAACTGTGGCCCAATTCAGCAAGCTTACAGATCTTCTTCAAAATGCCTGACATTGCTTTTAGCACCAATTAGTGCTAGTAACTAGTCAGGAACTATTCTTTTTAAAATTTTACAGGCACTTCTAGACTATAATGCCTAAGCAGAAGATGGTTGGGCAGAGTGAAATAGCCTGTTTGGTCTCTTAGAGGCTTTTCTGGCTCTCTATCCCTTGTGACAACCCATAGTACTTCAAACTGGAACGCACACATCCACTTCACCAAGCAAGATTACACAAGTACAATAAAGCAGTAGTTATATGTATTACTATATGCTGCAAGTTCTACAGTTTTGCATAGCTTAATGACTGAAGCTAACCAACAAATTTATTAAGCGTCTTATCTTTGCAAATGTTGGTGACCGGATGTAGGCATGTCCAGCCACTTCAGAAACCTTTCAGAAATGTTGACTTTATTGAAATAACCAGCCACTGTTGTCGGGGAGCAACAAGCAATAGGAGTGAGGACTATGTGAGTGGAGCTCAAACGTCACCCGTCTCGAGTGCAGACACGACAGGACAGAGAAGTTCTGCGTCATTGTCTGTAAAAGCAGATATGGATATAATAAAATAATGTACGTTACAGAAACTGTCAGCAGTCTAAGTGAATTCGATTCATACATTGATGGTTCTTGTTGATTATATTTACATTTACATTTAGAACAAGTAGATAGAATAGAAAAAAAGAATAGGTAACAAAAGTGTTGAGGGTCTTTTTTAAAATAAAAAAAAAGTAAAAGAATAGAAAAATAACAGAGAATGCTAGTGTTAGAAGACCATTTTTATAATAAATAAAAAAGAAATTATTAAATATTAAAACAGTTTCTTCTGCATAATATTTATTATTAGGAACAAGAAAACTTATTATTTGTCAAATTCAAAATTTCCAAGTTTTGGGCAGTTTAAATTGTATATTGTTAGATTGCATGTAACACTGCTGTAGATTACATGACAACCCTCTCCAACAGCAGCTTTTTTAGAGACAAGAATTGTTTTAATTCAGCCACATTGGAGGGTTTTCGAGCATGAAAGGACTGTTTAAGGTCATGCCACAGCATCTCAATCAGATTTAAGTCTGGACTTTACGAGACAGAGCTCGAACCCAACCGAACTTCACCCTCTCCTTTCCACTTACACCAGCGATGGGACTGCAGCGTTAACATTTATATTTAGACACTTACAAACGAGGACAGTAGAAGCAATCAAACCAACAAAACAGCAACAATATGCAAGTGCTGTGACAAGTCTCAGTTAGCTTAACGCAGTACACGTAGCAAGTTTTTTTTAAAGCATATAATAAATAAAAAGAAAACAGATAAAATAGAAAAAGAATAGAGCAAGCTAGTGGTAGTGATTATATGATGCAATGAGCAGTTTAGAACTGAAGAAGTCCATATCACAATAACATTTAGCAGACGCTTTTATCCAAAGCGACTTACAAATGAGGACAATAGAAGCAATCAAAATCAACAAAAGAGCAATGATATATAAGTGCTGAGACAAGTCTCCGTTAGCCTAATGCAGTACACAAGGTTTATATATATTGCAGAGCAGCCCCAGACCATCACACTACCACCACCATGTTTGACATGATGTTCTTTTTATGAAATGCTGTGTTGGTTTTATGCCAGATA
>NW_015653463.1:117946-148776 GCF_001515625.1 Sinocyclocheilus rhinocerous | reverse complement strand
AGTAATTTTGGTAGGCCAGCCACTCCTGGGAAGGTTCACCACTGTCCCAAGTTTTCTCCATTTGTGGATAATGGCTCCGACCAAGGTTCGCTGGAGTCCCAAAGCCTTTCCAGACTGATGCATGTCAGCTATTTTGTTTATCATCTGTTCCTGAATTTCTTTAGATTGTGGCATGATGTGTTGCTCTTTAAGCACGCTTCTCTTTGTCAGACAGCTTCTATTTAAGTGATTTCTTGATTCAACAGGTCTGGCGGTAATCAGGTCTGTGTGTGTGGCTAGTGAAATTTAACTCAGCTTTCTAAAATAATGTGGTTAATCACAGTTCTTTCATGATTTAACAGGAGGGGGCAATTCATTTTTCACGTAGGGCCAGGCAGGTTTGGACAGCTTTTTCCCTTAATAAATGAAATCATCATTTAAAAACTGCATTTTGTATTTACTTGCATTATCTTTGTGTAAAATTTACATTTGTTTGATGATCTGAATCTTTTAAGTGTGAGAAATATGCAAAAAATTAAAAAAAACAGGAAGGGGGCAAAAACTTTTTTACAGCACTGTATATAAATAAAGTTCAGTATATATATGTGCAAATTTATATATATCCTGATTTTATGTAAAAAGTACTACACAACTAAATATGACTTTAGAGAATCAGATTAGAGCAAGAGCACTAAGAAAGCCTTTGCAGTTTGTAGTTTTATCCGTAATGAACTTCTGTTCAGTATGTATGAAATGTTAGTGTACATTAAATCCTTCAGATCTGTGTTGGATCATGACTCACGGCACTCAGATGCAGATAGTTACAAACCTTTAATTATTTGATTATTATTGTTACATTTGTATACAAAACAATGATTTACACTGGTTAGAAAGGCCTACAGACTCACAATTAGTCAGTTGTGCTTCATTGTGCACAACTAAAGCAACTAAAGAGAAGACAGAACGTCCTGCCAAAGCCAAACTCACTTAGCATTGTGGCAGAAAACAGAAGTGGAATGGACTATAAAAGCCTGTGTTTACTCCTGCCTTGTAAATGAACTTTTACAGGACCGGCACACAAATACTGCTCTGTGAATGTGCTGCTTCAGTTACAGCAAGCATAAGTGATATAAACATATAGCACAAGTCAAATAAAAATCGCATTCAACTTTTGCATCAATACTTTGAAATTGCATCAATACTGTATTAACTACAGATGGTTTTTTTTGTTTGTTTTTTTTACAAATTAAAGAATTTGTTCCTTGGCAATAAACATTCTGAACTATCAAAATCATATCATCTCGGGTCAATTATTTCATATTTTTACACTCAGGAATGAACTGATTCAAGAAAGTCCCACCATGCTTCAGAAATGACCCTACTTTTGAGGTCTGGGAGTTGCACGGGATTCTGGGAGGTTTCCATTACGACAGGTGGAGGTCAGTAGCGTACAGCTCGCGGAAGCAGAAACATGATGTGCTCAGATCAAGAAAGATTCCCTAACTAGTGTGTGAGCCGTAAGAAATCTGAAAAATACCTAGAGGAGTTCAAGCTTGGAGAACAAATACAGAAAAATAACAAGACATTCTCGTAGAATTAGGTCATATCTGTATTCAGGACCATCAACAAAAATTAATTCTTTTAAATCTTGTACAAAATATAAAAACGTACACCTCACAGCCTAATAAGTATCAAATGAAAAGTCCTTTCTTCTTTTTGGTTTTCTTCTCAGTCGTAGCAGGTGCTGAAGTGCTTGGTCCTTCAGCCCAGTCAGGCAGTTTTCTCTTTGTAGGCTGACTTTCAATCTGTGGAAACAAAGAGAATCAGCCTGCAGTTAGTTTTACTCAAAATACATTTTGGCGTCGTTTTTTAAGAAAGTTGACGTATATATCAGCAAGAGCTTTTTAGCAAATATTTAGCACATTTTCAGTCTCCTCCACTGACCAGTTCATAAGATGTGAGATAAAAATAAACGGTAGTTTGGGGACCAATTCTCACTATTAACTGCTTATTACTAGCATGCATATTATTAGCATACTGGCAGGTTATACTATAGTACTTATAAAGCACATATTAATGCTTCATTCTGCATGATCATATTCTAGATCCCTTAACCTTACTATTAATAAGCAGTAATTAGGAGTTTACTGAGACAAGTCATAGTTAATAGTTAGTTAATAGTGAGAACTGCTCTCCAAACGTACGTGTGACCAAATAAACATATGCACGATCATAAAACATTATGTAACCATATGCATCTCTGATTATTTCAGGTCTACACCACCTCTTTCAATCCGGTCAAAATTTAATTCAGAGCATTTTCATTTTAAAATGCGATTAATCGTTTGACAGCACTATTATAAACATAGATATCTATTGGTACAATATGTGTCACATGACTAAAGTGCGTCATCGTTTTCACTAGGGTTGGGTCTCGTTTGTATTTTATTAATTCCAATTCCGATTCTTATTTCGATTCCAATGTGGTTACAAAAAAATTAAGTCAAACATTTAGATATCAAACATATTTATTCTGTCTCTCTTTTTGCAAAAAATTTAATTGCTGCTGAATACCATGAACAAAAATCAAAACAGAGTTTTTGTTTTAAAACGCTCTCCGTCCACATTAGCGTTTTCCAAAAGTTTCTCATCCACACTGAAACGCCAGAAAACGTTAAATTCGCTTGACTGCGCATGCACAAAGCCTCAGAAAAGCTCACCGAGACCATACAGACAGAACAGATGTTTTCATGCAATTCTTCTGGCAGGATCATTTTATTTAGGAAAATATCTCACCATTCACTGATGCATTCAGGTCACTCACGATTGTATGTCTGATCTAAAACGCAACTGCCCTCATGTTTTGCCACAAACAGCAATCGCGAGTACATTTTCTGTCATCTGTGATATGAAGAGTGTACAAAGTAGCACATCTGTAGCAATAGTGTGAAAGTGAATAGCACATAACAGGACAATACCATTATAAACTAGTGCTGTCAAACGATTAATCGCAATTAATCGCATCCAAAATAAGTTTTTGTTTACATAACATATTTATGTGTACTGTGTTTAAGTATATATAAATACACACACATTCAGTATATATTTTGAAAATATTTACATGTATATACATTTATATTTTATATAATATATAAATATATTTAATATATAAACATAACATCTTTCTTAAATATATACATGCATGTGTTTGTATTTATATATACATAATAAATATACACAGTACACACTCATATATTATGTAAACAAAAACTTTTATTTTGGATGCAATTAATCGCGATTAATCGTTTGACAGCACTATTATAAACATAGATATCTATTGGTACAATATGTGTCACATGACTAAAGTGCGTCATCGTTTTCACTAGGGTTGGGTCTCGTTTGTATTTTATTAATTCCAATTCCGATTCTTATTTCGATTCCAATGTGGTTACAAAAAAATTAAGTCAAACATTTAGATATCAAACATATTTATTCTGTCTCTCTTTTTGCAAAAAATTTAATTGCTGCTGAATACCATGAACAAAAATCAGCCGGCTACATAAAAACTGGACTCTATTAAGAGCTGTTTGTGTGCAAAATAGAGCTGCACGATTCTGGATAAATTGAGACTTTTTTTTTTATAATGCAAGTTGTAGTTCTCTCACAATTCTGAAGAAAAAATATTAGATAACTAAACAAAATCTCATGGAATTTATGAATGAAATGATTCAAGGACTCACTCAAGATTTACTTGTTTCATTACTGGATGAATCAGTGTTTTTGAATGAATCTCTTGAATGAATGATTCAAAGACAAATACATTTTTAACCCCCCCTTTTTGTCCCCTAAAAAAAAAAAAAAGTGCACAGGAATTGAAATTTTAATTTTACAACAAGTATCCGATTTTGGAATTGGAATTGATTTTTCGATCCCCAACCCTAGTTTTCACAGTCCATACTACAACTCGAAAAAACACATTTTCAAATTTATCCACTTTGGAGAGTGTTTTCAAAAAGCTCAGTTTTCCTTGACAAAAACACAGTCTTAGTGTGGACGGAAGGTCAAAACGGAGATGAATAATGTTTTCAAACAAAGGCCAAAGTAACTATTTTAATTTCATGTTGAATTTTACTGCATTCATCCAAATGGCATAGCCCTTCAACTGTGCAGACGGTTCAACAAAGTGATGCTTCACAACCAACTAGTGCTGGCTTATAGCCACATCATCACTGAGAATATCCGGAGCGTGACGGTTTACATGACGCGACAGCTGCATCCACAGAGGAAAACCCCACACTGCCCACCATCGGATTAACGTCCATCACAATTCTTCGTAAGACATTTATACATCCCTCCAAACTCCATTTCCTCCCAGACAGCTCTTCTTATCTCCCTGTCTTGCAATCTGTTCAGTCTTCATGCTAAATCATTTTGAGTGGGCAAGGGAACATCAGGAGGGAGGGTGTGTTTAGAGACGCCCTAATGATCTCATATTGATCTACAGGCTTGTGTCACTGCAGGACAAAAGAGCCATGATGGACATGCTTCTCAAACAAGCTTCTATCACCATTAATCTCCACATTAACAGGTCAGAGAGATGCACACTAGACAGTAATGGCTGGAATTTACTGGAAAAGACCTGAACTGCAAATACAACATTATACAATACATTAGTCTTTATAAAAAGCAGTATTATTGCATTGTGTTAGTAATATTTATAATTTCATTTAACCTCTTTCTCTATTGTTTTTAGAAACAAAGAACAATCTTGACAATAAAGACGACTCCATCCTGTCACACCTCCTGGAGATCAGACGTGGAGCGCAGGGACACAGGTCACAACCTTATGACCTTAATGGCTCTGAGCTTACAAGGGGAGGTATCGGGTAATAGCCCGTGTCAAAGGTCAAGCGGAGGTTAAAGACAGTTGGCTGGCGCTAAAGCAGCACACAGCGCTCATCACTTCAGGGGAGGCTGTCTGATGTTCAATCGTTCTAGCAGACAGGGTTACACCTGAACCAAGGGTCGGATTCAGATTACAGCCTAAAAATCTCCTTGTTAACATCATGTGATTAGCTGTTTTAAGTCTGAAGGTGTCACATTCATCGAAAACAGTTATACCATGTGTCACAATGATACTTACAGTGTTCAGAAAGTACTGAACAATAATAAAGATCAAGTGTTACGTTTCTGATAATTCTACTATTTTTACTACTAATTCACATTTTCCCAAGAATTAAAAAAAAAATGTTATATGCACAATGTCTATTACATATAATAAAATAATTTGCTGTACCCAATACTGCTGTCAAAATCAAAGCAATGCAGGGAACACTTTTTTCCCCAAAGCTTTTCTAAAAATGTTTCACATGTACAGGTCAACAAATACAAATTAGAAATGTATCTTGGTACATTTTCTATTATTAATGCATATAAAGTGAAAATTGCATCATGCATTTCTCAGATTCTGTAGTGTTGTAATGTATTCACATGTTTTCATTTAGCGATTGCATCTGCAGAGCTAACTCCCATTCAGAAGTTTTTGATCTGTAAGACTGTTTCCTCTGCTCACCAAGACTGCCTTTATTTGATCAAAAATACAGTAAAATCAATAATTTTGTGAAATATTACAATTTAAAATAACTATTTCAATATATGTTAAAATGTAACCGCTATGATCAAAGCTGTATTTTCAGCATCATTACTCCAGTCTTCAGTGTCACATGATCTTCAGAAATCATTCTAATATGCTGATTTGCAAGAAGCATTACTGATTATTATCAGTGTTGAAAACGGTTTAATATTTTTGTGGAAACTGTAATACAGGATTTCCCCCCCCCCACTATTCTTGATGAATATCACTTATTTAGAATATAACCTTTTTCTAACATTATAAATGTCATTGTCACTTTTGATCAATTTCATGTGTCATGAATCCAAACTTTGAACAGTAGTGTATTATTCTTTGAATTATGTGTTTGAGTACATTATTCATCAGTCCAGTTCTTTAAAGGCTCAGCAAGGACACATCATACCTTCACAGGTGAATCGCTGAAGAGATCTTGCGTGTCTTTATCCAGTTTATCCTGGTTCCAGGAGGTCAGATCCATTCCACTGCTCTGAGGAACGGGGTCACATGACTTCAGACAGGAATCCTGTACACACCGGCAGAGGTACACCACACACTCAACACTGATCAAACTTTAGAGCCGCAATCAGAAACTAAACAACAGACAGCGTATGAACATTTATGGCACTTGTCATCAAAGTATACATGCATTACCGCAGACTTCACATGTTGATCCCGGCACAGACAAAAAAAAAACAAACAAAACAAAAAAAAACTTCTGTGCACTGATAAAAATTATTCTGTGGTGAAGTAAATACTACAGAAAAACATGTAATTTCTATATGTGACCTTGGACCACGTGGTTTAATGTGATATTGTTGTTCATGTATGTTCATGATAAAATTCTTTTATTGTTGTAATTAATTTGCAGCATTAACAAGATGACCTGTTGAATTCATTTTGGGAGCGATGACTGATTGAATGTATTTTTAGTCCAGTGCCTGTATATAAGATTAGTATTGACCAAGTTCAGAGGCTGTCATATGTGGATCAACTTACTATGTTGTGTATTTTCAACAGTTTCAATATGAAAAATAACTTTTATATTGATTCAATGGATTTATTGCATTTTGAAAAAAAAAGAAAGTGTCATGGATTTATTGCATTTTGGGGAAAAAAATTATAATAAAACACATTTTTACTCAAATTAATCAAAATGGATTTATAGCGTTTTGGAACCAAACTCTTCAAATATACCCCAGCGACTTAAGACTGGTTTTGTGCTCCAGGGTCACATATGAAAAAGTTAGTTCAGGCAATAATAAAATAAAAAAAGTAAATTCTATATTTGTTCTCAATTCAAGCTTGTAGAAGTTAAAGCATAAATATAGATGTTATAACATTAAGTAAAACCTACTCAACTTTTCTGATACTGGTGATCCCATCATGCACTGGGGCACGAATAATTAATAAGGTAGATTTTTTTCCTGTTTTCCAGCTGTATTTACACTGTTTTATCACTGCTTTTGTTATGTTTAGTAGCTTGTGGATTTGTTACATCTGGTGTTTATTTTCTACTCAAAATGACACATTCATACTCAAAAATGAACCACAGAATGTTACCATCATCATGTATTGTGTACCAAGTATTAAAGTGTCTGTGTTCAGACGAGTGCCGCATTACTAATTATGTAGATATGGTGTCTACATGATATCTATTGTATTGTTTACTTAAATGTTTCTAAGTTGCATACGCTTTAAAAGCATGGTTTAATTAGGTGCTATATTAAGTAAAATCAAAGTATTGCCAAGTAAGCTTTGACTAAATAAAAATTACTCAAACTTTTACGAAGATTTTTGTAAGTAAATACTACAAGTTCAGTGTGCAGAAGGTAGACTAGAGATCAGAATTAGTCTAAACGAAAGACCAGTGTTTCATCTCAAGCCTGTCCGCATGTGCACTGATTTCAGAAACAATGTGTGCACATACGCAGATAAACTCACTGTGTAATTGTCATTCTGAGACAGACAGATATGAGTCACCTGTGGCATGGGAATACTGATGAAGAGCTCATCTTCACTCGTGTCCATGGTGTCTGCCTCACGCTGTGACTCTCCAATCACACGTTTAACAGCAGGTCTGTCTGCAGTCGCTGATTTATCCTACAGTGATGACACACATCTGTTAGCATTTGATCCCTGCACACGGGTATCTCAGGAACGCACCTGCTAACATGACCATTACAGAACATCACCTACACAAGCATGGAAGCAGTTATTGGCCAAGACATCCACAATGTTTTTTTTATAAGACATCAGCAGTAAAGCAATCAAAATCTAGTAAAGGGTTCAGTGAGACGAGTATATACTACAGCTCCCAAAGCCATGGACACAAAGCGGATGATCCCACATCTGGAGAGGATGATGGCTAAAAAAAATAAAGTAGGTCTGCCATAATCAGTCTGAAAGACACAACAGATGTTACGTCAAAGTCTTAGTCTCCTAAAGTGTCAGGACACTGAGAGACTCAAAGAGCTCAACAATGGCTACATTGACACTGCAAGTCAAGTGCACAGATCCGATCTTTGACCATATCCGATTTTTTTGTCCTCCCTGTTTACATTCACTTTGACAGGACTGGTATCCGATATCTGTTTACATCAGTGATCTCTTTACTATGCACATTGTAGTAGGCCCTCAGGTTTTGAATGGCCGTGCTATTAAAATGATTTATTTAATTCACATTATTATTTGCCAGCATGGACAGCAGCTGTTTATGTTGATGTTTTGCAGCTTAAAATCTGACAGATGTCCAGATATCGGATATGTATCCGATTAAAATTCACATTTGGAAGTGGCTCAGATTGAATGTGGAAAAAAAAATCGGATCTTGTGTGGATTTTTGTGTTTACACATGTGCAACAAATTCCGATCTGTGTCAGATGTGTGCAAAAATATCTGATTTTTTGTGCCAGTGTAAACACAGCCAATGTCATTAGACTTGGCTGAAACTTGTCAATGGGTAGCTGACAAACAGCAATAGCATGAAGCATTCTGTGCACACAATTAATTAATACAAAGTTAAAATATTCAATTTAGTGTCTGAATCAATGTGAGCTGCATATCTACTAATTATAAAGTAGTTTTAGATGGATTATATCATGCCACATTACAAGACTCTCTGAGTACAGTATGTTTCTTGAATCAAAACACTGATGGCAGGTATTAACCTATCTTTCATTTTGTTAAAACCTTGGTACATGATTTCTAAGATAACACTCATTTCCTTTTCCTGTCATTAATGGCACAGATAAAAATCGTCATAGTAAACTTTAGTATTTTGCATGAATCGGATCATAAGCCATCAAACACTATGAAAAATCCTGCTCAGCACAGAGGAAGAGGAAAGAAATGATAAACCTTTACACATAAATAATGGACAGCAGCTATAAATAAATGATTAATAGTGAAATCAGTAAGGTTAGCAGCTAGCAGTATATTACAAACAAATCCGCAAGTGTTTCACGCGACAGCACTGTGCTGACCTCTGCTGGTGCATTTCAGCCAAATATGAATATTTCAATAAACTGCTCTACTGGAGTTCAAAGTGGCAGTAGGGAAACACACCAGCGGCTCGATCCAGGAGATCTCATGATGTGCTGTGGATGAAGCTTCTCTCTGGAGTTCATAAAGCGCCAGCCTTAGCAGGAAGGTACTGACATCTTCAGGCACACGAGACCGGATCGCTTTAAAATCACTCGGATCTGTTCAGGAAGAAAACAGAAACAATACAAGTGATGGTATGTCCTTGTTATGTGTACTTACTATAGTAATAGACAGTATCAGTAAATTACGCATAATTACAAGCAACTAAACCTAAACCAAATCCTAATCCTTATAGTAAGTACATGTTAATTAATAATACTCAGTAATTAACTGTATTAATTGTATCATTCAGTAACACTTTATTTTAAGGTGTCCTTTTTACACGTTACATGTACTTACTATTATAATAACAATTAATTATGCATAATTAGATGCAAGTAACCCTAATTAATATTACTCAGTACTTAACTCTATAATTACACTGTAACAAGGACATCTTAAAATAAAGTGTAACCTATAATTCATTTATTAATATAAATTCAGTAGTAGTTTTTGAACAAAATCACCAACTCTTGAGCTCCAAAAATAGCGCTCTAGAAGAACAAACCTTTCCACATTTGGATAAGAGATATTGTATTGTATTCTGCTGAAATGCATGTAACCTGAGCTGACTGGAGGAGAGGCGATGCTTTTTCTGATGGTGTTATAGATGGAGGCTGAGAGTCCAGCTCTGTCTGTGTCCACAGCACAACCCATCTTCTGAGCCTGCAACAGATGAGACTCCACCGCTGCCATGGGCAGACTGCGAGCATCTGCTACCTGTCTCTACACAACACAACACCAACATCCACTTCACCATCAAAATATACCGGCTTCATGACATCAGGCTCATTTTGTTTATCCAAAATTCATTTAAAAAGCACTAAAAACATGTTCAAATAATAAAAATGCAATCCAGATATTTTACATTCATAAAAATGCAATTAATATATTTTATGGGGCACGATTTAAAAATACCAAGAGGTGTAACAGGCTTGAGATTGTAATAAAGATAATAATCACACAAAGTCTTATTAAAAAGGGTGAATTCTTGGTAAAAAAAAAAAAAGTCTTTAAAAAAAAAAAAAAAAGTCTTTAAAAAAAAAAAAAAAAATTATTTTTATTATTGCTGTTGTTGATGATGCACTGAAGCATGCACAAAAAATGCTGCTAAACTATTTTAAAATGGGATTTTTAGCAATGTCTTAGGCAACCCAAAAGATCTTCTCTCCTATTGATTCCGGTCTCTTTAATATCGTCCTATTTAACAAATGCCAAAAAACACCAAATGTATGTCTCATGCTACACACATCCATGAAATTAACATTTGTCAACCCCAACTAATTGTTGTGCATTGCTGTAGTAATTAAAAAAAAATTCTCAGACACCTTTATTTTGCTGTGTTTTTAACTATTGATGGAGTAATTCTACATAATTGCATATGTGACTCTGGACCACAAAACCAGTCACCAGTCAGTTATTTATTCATGAAAGCTGAATAAATAAGCTCTCCATTGGTGTATGGTTTGTTAGGATAGGACAATATTTGTCCGAGATACAACTATTTGAAAATCTGGAATCTGAGGGTGCAAAAAAATCAAAATATTGAGAAAATCATCTTTAAAGTTGTCCAAATGAAGTTCTTAGCAATGCATATTACTAATCAAAAATTAAGTTTTGATATATTTACGGTAGGAAATTTACAAAATATTTTCATGGAACATGAACTTTACTTAATATCCTAATGATTTTTGGCATAAAAGAAAAATCAATAATTTTGATCCATACAATTTATTTTTGGCTATTGCTACAAACATACCCCAGCGACTTAAGACTGCTTTTGTGCTCCTGGGTCACATATAAGAAAGCGTGATAAACAGGACAGATGACACATTAAAAGGGAGTATTAGGAGTGAATGTCGTACCATGCTCTTGTACTCCATCTGAAACAGTCTGTGTGTGACAGAGACACTGTCCGGTAGAGACTGACCCACAGAACTGTACTCACGGCTAGAGTGTGTTTGGACAGGTGGAGTAGAGCTGGAGGAATCATCCACCTAATTCACAGAGCAACTCATTAGCATACAGTATAACACTTCATACTGAACAGTATCAGCCCATAAGCCCTGAGCCACTGAGACCCACTATAAAATGGATATGTGGTTCTGGGTGATCTAGTAACAGCTGTGACATGAAAGAGCTGTTTATATCATAGAAAACATGAAAGCGGACACCATTCAATTTGATAAAAAAAAAAAAAAAAATGTGTTTAATGTTATAATGTTATGTCCTTTGTTTTTTGTTTTTTTAGATAGTAACTTCTATAAAAGGAATTCACGGATGTACTGTATTGAATTGCTGTATTCAAATATATTTTGCTGCATATTTTGTTTATCAGCACACTTCATCTGTGAACTAGGGGTGACCCCGAATATTCGAAGCTTTGATATGAGGAGCCTGATTCAACTACCAATCTCACAGTCCAATATTCAAAGAGGTGTTATGATCATGCCATTTTGGCTATATAGGGGTGCTCAGTGTATAAATTCAAATTGAAATTTTAAGTTTCATTTTCCATAATCCGTAACCGACAGGAGCATCTTGTGGCAGGGATTTAAATCTTTAACAAGACTCAAATTGACACAGGCAGAGTGAAAGACTGGATTTGTTTCGATCAGGTAGGGTGCAAGTGATTTCAAAACATTTCAGCCGGTTCTCATTAGATTTTTGCATGCTGTGAACATTGGCACGATCCCGTGGGTGCTCGGGAATGGCTAAGCACCCGCTTAAAAACTCGAGATATTATCTATTCACTATCATATTGGCGTAACTGATCTGGCAAAACCTACAAAAACTTAATGAGATCGTGATGAAGACGAGGGACAGCTTTTTAGTGAATATAAAGGCAGTGCTCTGTGCGCTTTCTAGGCTACATATAATCCATTTAGAATTTGTAAAAAACTTGTATTTTTCGGCCACATACAAAGTTACGGGAATGACATCCGCATATTTATGCGGGATTCACACTCGAAAGAGCAATGGACGGGACAAAAATATACGTGAAAATGCATGTGAATTGAGGCTAGAGCACACTCTCTGAAGCACCCGCAGTATTTAATTCTGAAACCGGGTCTGGATAAAACTAGCTGTTTTTGAGCAGTTTTCACAGCAGCACATATTTAGGAGATCGCACAGAGTTTTATGTGGCAGCTGTACAGTATATGCTTCAAATTCAGAAAAATTATGAGGGTAATTGTTCATTTCCTCTGTGAAAATCTCTATACAGTTAGAGTAAACATGCACACGGGCTTCATCGAATACTTCTTGCATCTGTTGATTTCATCTCATGTGGATTATTTGGTTTTATTTAGTGCAAATCTTCAGTTTCATCAGCTCTGATAAGTAATAGTAAACATTAGCCGGCTGCATATCATGTTGTTTAAGTTATCCTATCTTTTAATTGTCAAATGTCTGACTACTTGACTCTTGGTCATGTATTTTGCCCCCATGCCCCCAAACATATGATTCGACTATCGGCAAGATTCGACAATTCTGATTCGACTGTAAATCCTTAGTCGGGGACACCCCTACTGTGAACACATTCATAATACAGAATAACCCTAAGTGCTTAAAGGTGAAGTGTATCATTGGCAGGTTGAACACAACACACTGTGGCAATATCAAAACATTACTTCTGTTTGTTTGGGCATCTCTACCAGCCTGAATGCAAACACTGGACTATACACTCATTATCTTTCACTTTTACCTGTTAGTGATGTTTTAATTATTTAATGTATGTTTAAATAATTCTGTTATAAAACAGCCACTGTGTAAATGAATATTTCAACAACAAATAAAAATTGTATAATTCAGAAGTTCATTAAAAAAATTCATTATATGCAGTTGCATAAATTTTTTATGTTTAGTGTTGATTATTATTAAAAAAAAAAAAAAAAATGTTAACCCTTTAATAAATTTAAAGTTTGGGCTCTGTTGTTAATTGTAACCTTATAGTAATGTACAAGGGCTCCATATAGATAGAGCATAAGCAGAGGTTGATTTTTATCCCTAGGAAAATTTCAATTATAATTGAAAAAAAGAGCAATTTGTTCAGTAAACCACTGTTTAATTCAAATTAAAAATGTAAAATGTAAATAGTAAAATGCTTTAAATAACGCAGCCTTGGTAAACATAATGTAGTGTACAATATACAGTGTTTAGCAGTACCTGTAATCCGTGTGTCTGACAGAATGTGAGGATGACTTCAATCAGAGGTGTTAACATGGCAGCTTTGGCTTCTGAAACACCATCCACTTGTTTCAAGCTGGATATTGAGCACGGCCTGCCAAAGAAATAAACATTAAAAACTTCAAAACATGACCACTAACAAAATGTCATGTCTACCTAAAGACTATAAATTTAACATTAAGCGTCAGTACAAAGCTGGCTTTTTCAATAATTAAGGTGCCTGCTGGTGAGCGACTGACAGCAGCTGGAGATCATGCATCGGTGCTCTACTGCTATTCCTGCTGCTCCCGGTTGTGCAATGCCCAATTTTAACCACACAATTTGTGGAAGCGAATTTGTAAAGTGAAATAAAATGGATCGAAAATTGCCAGTTGAATATTATATATCGTATTTTTAAATAGATTGAATATTTTGGAAGTGAATTCTGGAAGGTGAATATGAATTACTGAATTCTTAATTATGAAAATGTGTGTGAATTGTTTTGAATTGAAATATTCACAGCTTAAATAAACAACTATGTTAAATGTCAGCCCCTAAAAATGCAAGCCCTGAAAATACAAAGCATTAAAATGCAAACACTGTTAATACAATGCATTCTTTTTTTCAGTTAGTGCAATTCATGATGCTTTTTTGTTTCAAAGACATTTGTCATTATTTTTCTTCCATAGTGCAGTCACATTAGTGAAATTTCAGTAAAATTTTGTGGCCAAAAAGGTCGATAGTGTATTGTCAATAGCGTAGCCATGTATAAAGCAGATTTCTACTGGTCACTCAAAACTCTCAACTGCACAGATTTCTACAGGAATGACTGGATTTTGCAACTCTGACTTCAAAGTTAAAGGAAATGCTCTTTTTGGAGGACTACACTATTCTACACCATCCAAAGGCCTACATTACCTTGATTTTGCCATATCCAGGAGTATTTTATTGGTGGCCAGTAGAGCTGGTGGGATGTCTCTGAGACCAGCTAACTTCTGACGCTCAGAAACCAGCTTACCATACAGCTCAGACTGTAAAAATAAGACAAACAGTGAGAAAAACTGATATTGACTGTTGTTTCCAGAGACATACACTGCTGTGCGTCCTTCAGAAATCACCCAGTTGCTTTTAAGAAACAAGAAACATGAGTGTTTAAGATTCAGTACCTGTAGCTGGATCTCTCTAGCTGAGACCGCTGGAGTCTGGGCTCGGACATTAGTGTGAATCTGGGTTGGCCTAACAGCTGATCTGTAAACAAATATTAAATGTAATTTTTCACACAAACAGACAGATGTAACTCTAACCTAGGAATTTTGAAATGTGACACATTTAGTGGTGAAAAGCTCTGAATGAAATACACAAACCATAAGCAAAAAAAAAAAGGTCAGTCAAAAAGTCAGTTCATAATATTTATGCATGATTCATACCTGGATGGTAAATCTGCTTTCTTCACAATCTGATGGGTGTCAACTCCAGAACTGACCTTTGCCCTCTGAAATGAAACGAGAGAGGGTTGCAGAAAACAAAAGTAAAAATATACATTAAAGGGATGAGAAAAATGAGAAAACAAAAATCTGAATTAATTAATGGATGATACTGACCCGAGTGCAATCTGACTTCAGGTTAGAAGCAGTAGACTCAACATGTGCTGGATCTGCTTTTTTCCTGCAAGGACATATCAGGAATACAATAAAAATGCATTCAGAGATCTATGTGCCGTTGTGTTTTGCATGGTAGGAAAATGGCCAGTGCCTACTATTCTGCAATGCCACAAAAGGACAACTTTCACAATGTTGCATTAGGTATATTAGGGAAAAATGCAAACAAAATGCAAAAATCACATAAGATAAAACAGCTACATGTTTGTTAGATTTAAGCGGAGTATTAGAATGAATGCACTGGAATCTGTGCAGAAGCAGAAAAAGAACATAACACACGCTTCTGGCAAAGCACCTCATGACAGGAGGGCAGGAGGGCAGTTCCCACCCAATAGAAAACCAGTACCACGAAGGTTTTAGCTCTCTTATCACAGCATTGATAAAACATTTGATCATAAAAACAATTTAGGGCAAAGGTAAAATGACAGGGATATACATAATGCAGTCTGCTCTCCGTTCCAAATATATCACAAAATAACTAATTCTGTCCATGTTAACGGCCTCTCATAAACATCAAATTGGCTCATGCATTGAATTTGACTGGCGGCTCAGGTTTGCCACAGGGACACAATGTGCCCTCAACTACAAAGTGCACTGATGGTAAGATGCGAGGGTCTTACCGCGGTACACACACTCTGCTGAACAGATCTCTGTTGGGCTGCAGCAGGAGTCGTCTGTGCCGCTCATCTTCAGCTGTACTCAGCCATGATCTGCCCTGAGTCAAACATTTACAATGATGATTAATATAAAATGGTTTTTCACAATTTTGTGAAAAATGTACAATTTTATGTATCAAGTCTGTATTTTATTAGAGACTGAATCCTACAACAAATTAAACTGTACAAATTTTGTGACATCTGTATGGTGGAAACTGAAATCATTTAACTTCAGAGTAGAAGAACAACACAAACAAATATAAGAAGTGTCTTTGCACCTTCTGTGCTTGGGCCCTAATAAAAAATTAATTTTACCATATACTACCATATAGCACTCTCTGTGCTTGAACCCTACACATTCCCCTTGTTATACTACAACATAAATATCCCCATCATGAGGCCGTTTTAAATACATCCAGACAATAAATCCAATGCTCCTTCTAGAACGGTTTATAGTAACATGCTACTGTCCCTGTCTCATGCTCTCTCCAAACTCCAAAAATAGTCAAAACTCACTGCGCCTTAAAAAGAGTCCAAAATCAGGTGCGTAGACTAAAAAAATCCATATTGTAAGAATCTATAGTCTTCCCCGACCCAGATTCCACTCCACAATATATGTTTGATCATGCTCATTTCCCAAAATGGCTTAATTATTATAGAGAAGAAGAAAGTCAACAGTTATGTTGTTTCTAGACCATTTGGGATGATCACATCCTGAGCAAATGGTGACCAATTGTAGAATGGGAGCGGGTGTGGGACACCGAGAACCACCTCAGACAAAGGGGTGTCAGAACTTAATTAACATACAGACCACAGCTGTAACAACAGGAGCAACTTCATTTACATTAAGGGTAGTAAACTGTAACTGTATAAAAGGTTTGAGTTTAGGATATTCTGGGTTCATTCCGACTCCGTTGAACCCAAGGTACTACATGTACTTTGTCACTGCTATGCTGAAATAAACATCTTCATCAAGATCTTCAACGTCCACATCCCTTTTTCTTACAATATTCAAAAAAAGCCAGCAAACTCTATTGATGAAAAGGAAAATTCTAAATGCAATAAAAACACTACTCTAATAAGAAAACGTTTCTGTCGCTTTCCACATGTTTCTTAGGCCTTGAGAATGAATGTAAAGAATTGGTTTGTTCACAATTAAACTCCACAAGTTTCAGTTAAGGGCCCGGTGAAATCCATTTTATTTTTTCCTTAATTCTGTATTTGCATTTTTTTCTGGATTCTGCGTTTTATGATTGAATACAAATGTATCACTGAAAATTGGGTCTAATCAAATGAATAATAATAAAAAAATTAACCAATCGTTAAAAATGTAATCAAATGAAAATATACCAATTTATTTACAACAAAACATTGCAATTTTATTTTTTTCATAAATAAGATGTTGCAAAACAGAACTGTATAAATGGATGTATAAAAAAAAGTGTGGATGTATAAGAACTGTACAAAACATGGATGAAAAAATAAGAAACGTCAAAACATTCTCTCTCTATAGTGACACTACTTGAAACATTCTTCATTTAATAGTTCATGACTGATCTTTAGCCAGTACCTTGGGTGTGAGTTTACAGAGGGTGGCAAATTTGTTGTGGCCCGTGGTCTCCATCAGATATTTTTCAGCAACAAGTTCTCGGCTGAGAGCTTTCCACCAAGTTTCTGAGGTTTCCCTGCCGATACCAAAGAGAGAGTGCGTCCGAAAGCGATCTGGAACCCGCTGAGAGGTCTTAAAGAGGGATGAGAAATGCATTTGTAAAGCTCTAACTCACATGTAAAAGATGATGAAAAAAAAATGAAAGCCTTCATTTATGATTTCCTTCGATAAATCAATAAATCTTTCAATATACATCTTTTTTTTCTCAACCTTTGGTTCCTTTTATGGAAATACTTTAAGCTCAGACTTTTTGGATTGATAAATGATTGTGATTAAGCTCTGGGGTATCATTTATAAAACTCTCCGTAGATTTCATCCTAAAAGTGTACGTAGGCACAAAAGTTTTATCTCCATTAATGAGTGAATATTTCATGTAAATGTGTATATCGAAATGAAAACAGAGTTTAAAATCGTTGTTTACTTCATTACTTTTCTCTCTCCAGGAAAAAAAGTCTGTACGCATTTGTCAGAGTTTGCGTGCAGGTGCGCAAATTTTCCCATCAAGTTTGTTTTTATAAATCCCACCTTTAGTGTAGGAAGTGGCGTACGCCTCTTTCAGGGCAGGTTTTGTGCGTACGCAACGGTTATAAATGAGGCCCCAGGTCTTTATGACCTAAAGTCAAAGCAGAGTTTAGTTTTGTACATTACTGGGTGTTAAACGGTTCTCTGTTTGACGTACTGAGCCCCGCAGGAAGAGGATGGGCGCTGTGATGCCGAACCTCTCATCCATAGCCCTGATGGCCTTCATCAGCTGATACGCACACGAGCCAAAGTCCTGCAGGACCACCTCTGGATCCTCTCTGTTTACACTGAAAACACACCCAAATAGATCATCCTTCAGGAACTATTAGAACAGTCTGAAGACACACAGAAAGCAGACCTACTCACCCTGACCTGCAGTTATCACAACAATCACTGCTACCCATAATTCCAGACGTCACTTTCCTCAGACGCTTGTCTTCAAAATGACACAAGATCAACCTAGGATACAATTCATCATGTTTAAAAATATCATCAAAAATATTACAATATGAAGAAAGTCATGTCTAATCAAAGTTGGTGCAAATGCAGGTGTTTCTAAATATGTAAAACTGTCACATTTCATGCCAAAAATCTAAAGAAATAAATAAAAACTTTTTAATAATTAATTATACTATTATGACATTATTAAGCAGCCACATCGAATAAGTTTATTTTAGTGCTGTCAAACGATTAATCGTGAATAATCACATCCAAAAATAAAATACAATTTTAAAAAATTGTTTACATAATATATATGTGTGCTGTGTATATTTATTATGTATATATAAATACACACACATGCATGCATATATTTTGAAAATATTTACATGTATTTACATTTATATATTTATATTAATATAATTTATATTATATAGAAATATATTTAATATAAAAACATAACTTTCTTTCCTTAAATATATACTGTATGTGTGTGTATTTATATATACATAATAAATATACACAGCACACACATATATATTATGTAAACAAAAACTTTTATTTTGGATGCGATTAATCGTTTGTTCACAGCACTAGTTTATTTCTTTCTTTGGATCGAGTTGACATATTCTGGACAGGTTAGAAAGTTAAATTCACTTACTTTCGCCTGCATTTGGTTGAATTCAAATACTTTTCCATTTTTGCCATCATGTCCATTTTGTAATCTCTAAAGCGCTCACTTTTCGATTGGTTGAGAATGAATCTAAGGGAAATCACAAAGAAGATATATTTTAAGAATTACAACAGAAAAAAAGTCTTGTAAGTTGAACTAGTTAACAAAATGAGGATGAGTTGTCACCTATTCAGGGCCATATCTCCGGGCACCCATAAGACGTGACAGGCGCTGGGCATCCCGTCTCTACCGGCCCTCCCGATCTCCTGATAATAAGACTCCATCTCTTTGGGAGCTCCGTAATGGATGACCTTCCTTATATCAGATTTATTAATGCCCATCCCAAACGCCACAGTGGCCACCACACACTGCGACAAAACCATGAAGAACCAACACTGTTACATACTGAAACAATTCTGTTTCCGGCGTGAGACGTTCAGTGGCATTCACCTGAATCTCATCCCTCATGAACTGATGCTGGGTTTCTCTCCTCCGTTTGATGCTCAGACCCGCGTGATAAACTCCACACGGGATGTCCAGCTTACACAGCACCGCTGTCACACGCTCCGCCTCTTTCTTTGATGGACAGTACACAATGGCTGAGCCTTCAAACTCAAAACCACCCCTACAAAACAAAACTTGTGTACTTACAAAAAAAATAAAATAAAATAAAAAAATACTGTAACATAAGACAATGGCAAAATAAGTACAATGAGCAAGACAATGGCAAATTCTAGACTTTGGATTAAATTGTTTTGTGTAATTTGCTGGTCAAAATCAGATTTTCTGAGTGGGCACTGGAATTTGGCAATACATTAAAATAGTAATAAAAAAATATTTATAGATAATTAAAATAATTCATTCAAATAATTCCAAACTTTTCAATGATTGAATGTTCTTCATTGTTCAATAGTACATATGTGACCCTGGAGCACAAAAGCAGTCATAAGTAGCACAGGTATATTTGTAGCAATAGCCAACAATACATTGTATGGGTCAAAATTATCCATTTTTCTTTTATGCCAAAAATCATTAAGATACTAAGATCATGTTCCAAGCTTTCAGATGATGTATAAATCTCAATTTCGAGAAATTGACCCTTGTGACTGGTTTTGTGGTCCAGGGTCACATATATGACTTTTCAAGTTGTTTGCGATTACTGGGATTTTTTTTTTATATATATACTTTTTACTCACAATTAGAAATTTCTACTCTAAATATTTTGACACAACTAGAAAATATTACTGTATTGTCCCGAATATAAGACGTTTTTTTCTTGGAAATACATCTGAAAAAGCGCAGTCGTCTTATATTCAGGGTCTAGACTTTGACATGTCAATAATACACCCACAACAATAGGTGGCGCCAAATACGTATAAAACGAGTGTGCCATGAAATACGTAATGTAATGCGTGTTGTAAAGATCGCGAGTAAAAACAAAAGAAGCAGAAAACCTTACAGCTGCATGAGTCGTGACTGTCACGTTAGCCTGATGGGACCAAACTCTCTTTGTGATTTTAAAACGTAAGACAGTACCCAGATTTGAAGACTACAGTAAGATTTAACTTCTACTGTTAATAAGATTTTGGTAGGCTACTATTAGATGGATAGCCTAAATGTCCTAATTCAGATGGGCTACCTGTTTTTTTTTTTAATGGTATATCAAAAAGTGTATATTTTTTAAATGTGATTGTTGGTACATTTTACCAGTTTTTACCATACTTTCAAAACAAAAATTAAAATAGGAAAAATATGCAATATGAAAATAATTGAAGACAAAATGTGTTTTACTGAGAAAAAACAAGATTTGGTTTTTAAAAAGCCTTTTTCCAAAAGGTACATCTGGAAAAAGGGGGGGTCGTCTTATAATCAGGGTCGTCTTATATTCGGGCCAATACGGTACATTCATTACTAAAATTTAGTCTAGACACCACACAAAATTCCCTATGCAGATTTTCCAAGATTGTGAGAATCCTGGTACTCAAAATTTTAAGGCAAATGTTGAGGGAATAAATTATAATAAAAATATGATTTTAGCTTACATCTGTTTTTTTTTCCAACTTATTGTCTTACTGTGTGCTAATGGGTCCTGGTCATCTGGTTAAAAACCACTGCATTAAGTAATCTTCAAACATTTCTCGTGCAAAATACTTTAATAAATGCAAAGAATATTCCTACTACAAGAATCAACATGGCCTACCCTTTTTTTTTTATGAGAAATTGTTTGAGGTCTTGGATAACGTCACCAGACTTGCGGTTGACATCCAGGTAGAGGTTTGGTCGGTCGAACGAGGTGCAGGTGATCAGAGGATTGATCAGATGAAGGCTCTTAACGATGTCCTCGCGGATAGACGGACTCGCAGTAGCCGTGAGCGCCAAAATAGGAACCTGATTAAACAGTCAAATGTTAGGAATCACACGAATAAATGATCAAAATCAATCCTTCAGTGATATCAGTCTGTAACTTCATAATGACACAAAGTAGATTTCAAAAGAAAATATGGCTTACACCAGGGAGATTTTTCTTGAGTTTCCACAGGTCACGATACGCACTTCTGAAATCATGACCCCACTGAGAGATGCAATGAGCCTCGTCTACCGCAACCAGAGATAAACCTACAAACACACGCAGAGAAGATGTTCCTCGTTTACAATGAAGGATTAAATCACTTCAAATGGCATTTTACTTCTTCCGGTTTGATTTACCAACAGTCCTGTCGAGCTGCGCTAGCAGAGGAATATTCCCAGAGCAGAATTCAGGTGTCATGTACACCACCCTAAAATGACCCCTGAAGACAAGAGAACAGGGGAAATAATGTCAGTGGCTAAACACACGTCACTAGCTGTTTCCATCCACCTATTTTTATGTGCATTTTGGAATATCGCTTAAAAAACCGCTGGATGGAAACGCCAAGATGCGCATAAATTCTAAAAATGCACATAAAAAACGTATGCACACAATTGAGCAGGATAAACTTTTTATCCGGTAAGAAAAAATGGGCATAAAATACGATGGAAACACATTTACCGAATAAATTCCTCCATGCGCATTGAAAAAGTCATGTGACTTTGCGCTATGAGATTTGACTAGCATCTATATGTTTTTATGATCATTCTGAAATGCAGCAATGACTGCATTTATTGTGTTTCGTCTGCTTGCTCTGAGGCGCAAGTAATTTATTATATAAAAAAAAAAAAATGTATATTCAGTGGCTTCTCCTAGTTTTCTTAGTGATATTTAGTGCCAGTTTATCAGGAAGCGACGATTTTGTTCTCTTTGACTCGTTTGATGGAAACGGTGCTTTATTCGCAAAAGTTTTATGCGATATTCCAGTTTGCGCACAAGTTAAATTTGCATCTTTGGATGGAAACATAGCTACTGAATCTTCTGAAATGAAACTACTCTTGGATAGTTTAAATGTGACATGTCATGTGCATTGAATTTTTTATGTCACAATTAACCCTAAAAAGGGGCAACAGCTGTGGGGAGAAGCAGTGAAAGTGTAGGTCTTATTTCTTGGTTTCATCTTGAAAGGGTGTTTGTTGTGAATATTTAGATGAGGTGACTTTTGTTTCTTTGTTTAGCTCACGGGCAGCATTTAAACCTGCATGGCCGCCTGTAGTGGGAAATCTGCTCACCCTCCGATAAAAGTTGATCTAGTTCACATATTTACACACGTTGGAGGGGACTAACATGTTTAAAAAGCTGTTGTTCAGCATTAGCTTATTAGGTTTACATTGAAATTTTATGAATTAAATGCTTATATTTTTTGTAATCCGTCTCTAAATGTTTGTATCTCAGGGGATACGTTGCCCTTTTTGGGGTATAAATCAAGATATAATATATATATATATATATATACAGACTCATATATATATATATAAAACATATATATAGAGAAAATCAAATCTTTTTGTAATCTTGACAAAACACAAATCGTTGGAAAGGTCTGACAGTCAAGATTCCATATTTGGTGACTGTTTTGTAATAGAAGTGATATTGTGACAGAAAATGATGGATTTGTGACAGAAAACTGCTTCAAAAAAATTCAATATAGTTTGTGTGTAACCCAATGGTTATTTTTGGTATAGTGCCCAAACAAAACCTCACAGGAACCACAATTTTTGTGATATCAACTTCAAATTTGGAACATAACTTGGTTAGGCATATGGCTTTGATTTCTTAGCCATTTTAGTGCAACATATTTTATAAAATATTTATTTTATATAAAATAAAATACAAATAGTATACTACATTATCTTTATTGTAAATTTAAACTTTTATAACTTTTTTATAATTTCTTTTTTTTTATTCTCTCATTAAAACAAAGAAAGTGTAGACATGATGTAAATAAGAGATTAATTGTGCAGTGTAAAGCTTTGATTATTTTTTAATTAACTTTGTGAGATCGCGATCTACAGTATGAGTGACAGATTTTCAGTGATTATAAGAAGAGCGCCCATTGCGCACTATAGGCTATAATCCATTCAGAATTTACATACATTCACTCGCAGATTCACTCTCTGATAACCATTTATACAATATTGCCACTTGCTATTGTGTTGGGTATACTATCAGTTAACTGAGTGAAGGTGAAGCAGGTGCTTGCTCAGCGAAATATGTCTGTATGCACGCTGCATGTCAAATACTGTATGTATAGCATTATTTTTTCTTTTACCATGCAGCATGGAGCAAACTTAAAAATATTTGTCAAAAAAACATACCAAAAAAAAAAAACCTTTTAAACAGTTTAACTGTTAGTATTAATCTGTTAAAATTCTTACTTTCGGTTAACGGTTAAACGGTCAATATGAGCATCCCTACACAGGACACGTCAAGCTCCCAAAAGTATTTCATGCCAACTAGCCTCTCACCTCTTCACTTCCTCATACAGGTTCTTAGTCTGAGCAGATCCAAGAAAACAAGCAGGAATGTTTGACATTCTGCAACACAAACACAAAGATGAATGAAAGATAAATCAGTGGAGGTCTCATTATGCATCTCATTTACAATCACACAATGTTCTGCCATGCGATATCTTCTTTTTGAAATGCATGTTAAATGTTGTATTATGTAGACCACTCAGTTTCAGGCTGACCATGCCACTACATCAGCCTGCATCCAGATCTTAGTTACATTTCAACGTTTAAGTTGCAGTTGCAGTTTTGACACCTCCGTCTCAATGTACTGTACAACATTCACATCAAATGTTAACTCAGCAGTAGAGTTAAGGTCTTTGCACAGTCCGAAATTTTCGCACGTTAAAAAATAAATACGACCTCACGTTGTGTTAATCACATTTTTACACACTGCCTCCGA
The DNA here is from genome assembly GCF_001515625.1 of Sinocyclocheilus rhinocerous. Taxonomy (NCBI): domain Eukaryota; kingdom Metazoa; phylum Chordata; class Actinopteri; order Cypriniformes; family Cyprinidae; genus Sinocyclocheilus; species Sinocyclocheilus rhinocerous. The sequence continues at coordinate 124,420 of NW_015653463.1, read as the reverse complement.
AACTTTCATCCGTCATAAAAAAATTCAGATCAGATCGATTTTCTGCATTTTCGCATCCGTAGCAAGCATTTTGACAGGAAAGGATGACGAATATGAAAAAAATGAAAAAACGCACACGAAAATTTCGGTCTCAGTGTGCAATGACCTTAACACTCAAGGGACACTGCACTATGAAAGTCTTTGGGGACCAGCAACTGTTTGTTACCCACATTCTTCAAAATATCTTCTTTTGTTCAACAGAAGAAAGATACTCATTCAGGTTTAAACAACTTGAGAGTGAGTAAATGATGACAGAAGTTTCATTTTTGGGCGTACTATTCCTTTAATGTTATTACAACACAAAGAGAAAAATCACTCACTGCTCTTGACTGAAGAGCTTTAATATAATCAATTTATTATTTTTTTACAGTGAAGTGTATATAGTGTTTTATTTTTATATTTGTTCATTCAATTTCTTGAATGCTACTGCTAAATACACCTACTGTACCAGAAAAAATAAAGCAGTTTGTTTTATTTGTATATTATGTGTTTTTGTAATGTGTATCGTTGTTTTTATATTTAAATAACAAAGATAAAATAATGACAAAGATTTTCCTCTTCGCCCGCTTTGGCCTAAATATCTGCCATTTTTTATTTTTTTAAATATTTTGTTACCTTGTAAGGCTTTGTTTTTTAAATAGGGAAATTAGTTTGTCTGTACTGCTCAGACAACTTGCAAAATAGTGAAAACCAACATGACAAAGAATCATGATAAAATTGTGCATCGTGACTTTCCGGAGAAAACCCGTGATATGATATAGTTAAAAATGATGTGACATGAAGTTAAAGCACTGTGACGTACTGTAGGTGAAGCACCTGGTCCTCCATGAGAGCGATGAGAGGAGAGATGACCACACTGACGTTCTGGCAGTACACTGGAGGAAACTGGAAACACAAACTCTTCCCATAACCTGCCAACACAGCCATTCATGAGAGCTGACTTTTGAACACAAACTAAGTCAAGTCAAATTCATTTGTATAGCAGTTTTCTTAATATCTCCATGCCTCATAATCACATTTATCAGGTTAGAGCTGGACAGAAAATTACTATTACGACTAAAGAGCATTTAGTAAATATCTCATAACTTCAAAGATCAAGAAAAAGTTATACCAGTTGCCATGACAACAAGATTATCTCTCCTCTCCGTGAGAACAGAGTGAATCACTTTCCACTGAACCCTGAAAAACCATGAGCATCGTATGACAGATCACATGAAAAACAAACTCCATATACGCTTATTTACAATCATAAACAATAACATAGTAAAAGACACACCAATACTACTTCAAAACTTACGGTTTAAAGCTGTGATGTCCAAAGAACATTTTTAGATGTTTAATTTGTTCAGGAACAGGTTGTGGGATGCTTGAATCTTAACAGAAACAAACAAGTTTGTTGAAATTCAAAACCGCTGCTAACGAATATTAAACAAGACATAGTTTACATACTGATAATATCCATAGTAATTCAAAGTGACCTGAAATTATACGTAAAAAAAAAGAAACCTGACATTAGCTATGTTTAAATGGACTCCTTTTGTTTCAATAAGAATGAAATCATTTCTTTGTTAAGAGCAGACTTAATATTTATGTATTTCGACGAGCATGTGAAGCTTTGTGCCAGCTGCTTTTATTTCTCAAGCAGTAAATCCTGTGGCCAAAACAAGCCATCTGCGGATGAGAGTATAAAGTGAGGACTGATGGGACGTTGTTCTGCTCCATTTCACAGACAAAGGGTGGAAGGAGAACTTTAAAATAACAGTCATTTATGACACTTGATTGTGCAAAAACAACAGCTCGTTGCACACGTGTCATACGTCATTACGCCATTTCTACACCACTGCACATCATGCGCAGTACTTTCCAGTTTCAGTTTTTAGATGTTTGCATGTCCTCTCGATCGGATTAGAAAAGGTCTACACCACCTCTTCCAATCTGATCGAAATTTGAATTAGATCGAGCTCAATCAGATCAACTAAGGCTTTTCAGTCCGATTGAGCCATCAAATCGATTAGATTGGATGTGACAGATTATTTGGTTGCATGTAAACATAGATAATGCGTTATTGAGAATATCATTTATCATTTACATTTAAATAGAAATCCAAAGCTTAATTTATTGTATTTATTCTAGATTTTTCTTTTACAGCTGTATTAATGCTTGTATAAAACTGAAAGTGGCAAAACTTTCCTTAAAATATTCCTCAATAATGTTAAGACTCACTGTGATATGAAATCTGCTCTGGACAGAGCTGCAAAGACAGCGCTATGAAATATAGCTCCGTTGTCCTGGGCAGCTTTCATATTACAGTGAGTTTATATACTGCAGAAGACTCGTCTTGTTCATAAATATATAATGTGAAGAATATTCAAACTGAACAAGACACGACCAGTGTTGGGGGTAACGCATTACAAGTAACGCGAGTTACGTAATCAGATTACTTTTTTTCAAGTAACTAGTAACTGTCCCCATGTTGAGAGAAATCGGGAGTAAGATGTTACTTTAGTTCTAGAATAAATGTGAACATGCATTAATTCATCTCACTCACAAAAAAAAAAAAACTGATTTAGTTTTCCTCAAAATTAATAAAAACAGTTAAAAGCAACTCAGAATATGACTCAAAGCTGCCTGCAATAATTAAATAGGTTAAATAATACAAATATCCTTTATGTATTTAATCCCATTTTATTAACCAATTTGCTGCTGACCTTCGGTGATCCAATTCAACCATACTAATAAGCAAACATTACACAAGATAAACTAACATTTCTTCTTTTTTTTTATTGCTGAAGAGTGTTGAACTCTCTTGTTCTGTGTTCTACTGTACAGACGTGAATTTACATTTCCTTCATCCTGAGGCTTTTGGTGTGAAAGGGCTTTTATATTTGCCAAAAATAGAACTTTTTATATTAAAAGAAAACAAGCAAGCCCAGCCCAGATTTTAAAAAGTAACGCAAAAGTAACGTAACGCATTACTTTCAATAAAAAGTAACTAAGTAACGTAATTAGTTACTTTTTTAGGAAGTAACGCAATATTGTAATGCATTACTTTTAAAAGTAACTTTCCCCAACACTGGACACGACTTTAGTCAAAGATTACATGACAATAAAATATATAACTGTATATGAATCTGGGAAGGCTATTTATGTTCAAAGATCAAAGACAGTAAATTTACCAAACCCCTCTTCCTCATCTTCCTCAACATCCTCATCATCATCTTCAGCACCAGACTGTGGGACAAGCTCCTGTTTCTCATGACCATGTTTATCATTTAATCTTTCTATGTCAGCAGCACACTGACAAACAACAGAAGAGAAACAATTAGGCATCAAACTATTTGAGTAAATCTTGAGTTTTCAGAAAAAAAGTGCCATCATTTATCTCATTCTCAAGTGTTTCAAGATGAGTTTTTTGGACTTTCCTTGGCTATTTATGGTCATTTTGGAGCTTGACAAGCTCAATTTAATAACAGCCTCAAAGACACAAGCGTGACTTAATGTTCAACGATCACTCTGCAGCTATCACCTGAAAACATAACGTGACCTGCCCTTTACCTTCATCATTTCATCATCAAAATCTTCATCACTCTCCATGTCATTAGAGTCCTTGTGGGCTGATGCCTGCTGAGTCTGAGGAAACCATAACAATCATGAAACATCAGTAATCACACTGATAAAGCACGGAGCAGCTGAATGCAGCAGTCACCTGGAAAGCCAAGATGCACTCTTCCTCCAGCTGCTCATGTCTGGCCTGCTGCTCCAGCATCTGCAGCTCATACTCAGAGATATCCAGAGACATCACACACTCTCTCTGCGTGTGTCTGCCAGCATCTTCCTCAGACTGACTATGGCTCTGGTCTCGGTTCTCTGGCTTAGTCTTAGCTTCTTCATCTGACGGATCAAACGGTTTGCTGGCATTCAACAAAACGCATCTTAGAGATGCAACGGTCTGAGACAGATCATCCACTAGTCTCGCAGCACTGCAAAAATCATACAAATCATGTAAACATCATAACTCACATAATATTAATAATAATCATGCACAGGGAGAATTATGGACCACAGACAACAGAATGCTTATGCTTTGTTATTTGAAATCTCCCTTTTGCCTCAACATTTCAAGCAGGGGTCATATTATGTGAAATTAGAGATGCACCAAAATGTGGTCTGTCAAAATTGTAGGTTGCTAACTGAAAACGACAATTTCAAAATGCTATATTTGATGCACATGGAGCACACTTCAATCAAAAATCAAATGTGATTATACATTTATTTTACGCGTGCCTTTCCTAATCATGCCCATACAATGTGACAAAATGCAATACATTATTGAAGGGCTATTCAATTCTATTCCTGGAGGGCCATGTCCTGCAGAGTTTAGCTCTGATTAGTGTTACAATCAAATCCCACAGGACAGTGGCCCTCAACAACCAGAGCTGTACAGCCCTTCTATATTGTATATTTGTGTCTCCTTTTCCCTGATACTCCTCTTGATACGGGCTGCCTAAAAAATATGTTTTTTTCCATTCTCTTCAATCAGAATTTCAATCTGATTCGCAGACCAAATCTAACCGTTGTATAAAGTCATATCTACTAAAATAGAGTTTGTTTGAAGTCATTTAACATCTAAAACTGACAAATGCTTAAATGCACTGTTCAGTCATCAAGCATCACATACTATATGGTCTTGTTCTTGTTCTTCTAACAAGTTTGAGATCTTCTGACTGGATGAAGTGATACTCTGAAAGACGATGGATGAAGTAGGCGTCGAAAGACGATGATCATGTATCAGCGATAGCCAGAGATATTGTCATAAGCATAAAATATTGGCGATATTAAGAGTATCTGGCCTTTTCAATTAATGTAGGCCTGTTACATTCTTATGATTGTTAGGTTACTTTTATTATTAAATGAATATTACAATTAATTCGCCCCACAATAATTTCATAGCGCATCACCGCATAACTGTGAGCTGTGAGGATAATAAAAGTTTATGCTATAATAATAAAATAAAAGATAATAAAAGTTGCACCGCCCAAAGGACAGCCCTGGCGCTGTTAATGCAGCATCAGATGCCAAAAGCTTTGTCAGTTTTTACTTTCAATTTCTGGTGGATTGATTGAGATTAAGACGTAACTCTTGCACAAAGTTTGCATGTTGCTTGTGTGATATAAAACTTTACGTGCGACAAGAAGTAAGTGCGCAAGACTGTCCCAGGTCTTAAAAACGCCAAAGCGCAGTGCCCTTAATGCACATTATCTCGAATACCACTCCGCATCAAGCATCATGTTCTGGAAATAAATCGTGAGACTTTTTGCCGAGATCTCGCGAGAGGTCACAGAAACCTTTCCAGTGCAAGTTAAATAGTAATATGATAATTAGATATTACATATCTTTGCACCAGTAAAACGTGCAACTCCAAATTATGAGTAGTGGTGATATTTTGTACAACATTTGCAACTACTTTTTATCACTTAATTAAAAGCACCAAATTCCATTGTGTCAATTGTACTATGTTATTTATAGGGACTACTGAACAGATATTTAGAAGTTGATTTTACAATGCAAAGTATCTAAAATAAAAATAAATCTCTGTAAACACTTGCATTTTTACAACACTAGCCCCCGGTTTCACAGAAAAGGCTTAAGCCTAGTCCTAGACTAAAATGTAAGTCTGAGCTGTTTCAACTGAAAAACTTGCACTGACTGATCTTAAAATATATCAGTGCCTTTGTTTTGTCTCAAAAAGCACATAAGTAATGTTTTTTTCTAAGCACGTTTATAAAAATTACCTAAATGTCCTAATTGAACTATGGCCTAATCCTGGCTTAGTCTAAGCCTTGTCTGTGAAACCGGGCCTATAAGTGTGTCCTATCAAGGAAAGGAAAAGTTGAAACACTTGTGGTCTTCATGCTCACTTAAACACTTGGGCCAAATACAGGAAATACGTCATATTAGTAGTCAAGTGATCAAGTGCAAAGTGTGGGTATTTGGTCAAGGCATCAATCGCCGTTTACGGATACCATAGGAATGAATGAGATGTCCCGTAAGCTGAATCCTACCTGTCGCAAAAAGTCAGTGACTTCTCTAATAAAACAGCATTTTTTTTCGAGGTAAACTCTAAAAATAGTTCAATCCAAAAGTATTGTTTAGTGTAAAACATGTTGAAGATTAGCAGATAGGCTGTCCGATTCATTAAAGGAGACATATTATGCCCCTTTTTACAATATGTAATATAAGTCTCTGGTGTCCCCAGAATGTGTCTGTGAAGTTTCAGCTCAAAATACTCCACAGATAATTTATTATATCATTTTGAAAATGCCTATTTTCAGTGGAAGCAGAAACACGCTGTTTTTCATGCCGGTCTCTTTAAATGCAAATGAGCTGCTGCTCCCCACCCCCTTTTCCAGAATAGAGCTACGCCATTACAGCTCG